>NC_089312.1:12522804-12657804 GCF_036669915.1 Pocillopora verrucosa
AAGTCATTGGTACATGTAATTACAAGTGGGTAATACTGTCAACTCTGTTAGCACTACACAATGCAAAAACTGAATTTGCTTTAAATGCGTTAAAAGTTCCCAAACTTCAAGCATCCTGCTTATAAAAGGAAAAACTTCAAATCTTGCTACTTTCGTACAAGGTTTCAGGGAAATGTAAATGAAAAAAAATATTCATGGGTCAGGCAAAATTCACACATCAAGTAATAATCTTGGCCCTAATCATGTGTTACGTATGAGCCCTTTGCCACACTCATCCCACATCTCTGAGAACATGCAAATGATGTTTTAACATTTTCATTTTTGCCATAGTATTATGCACAGTTGTCTAATGTAGACGCCAGTTTCCATTACCAATTTTATAAATGCATAATGTTTAACTTTCACATGGTTAAAATGTCTACATGTCTATCTCAGACTAAAAGTTATTTATGTACTGGAAACATAGTACCACAGTGACTGCAGTGTGTATAAGTAATGCATGCACATTAAAGCCTCATTTACCTCTTTATTTGCAGGTCCCCTTCGTTTTACAGTATTCTCCTTCTTTTTGGTTAAAGTCTTTTTCTGTGGCATGACAATGAATAAGGAAAGAATCAGGTTTTCAAGTCAAATGACACAATTAAAGCGTCATAAAAAATAATATATTGCTAAAGTATACAAACTTTCGAGACTATAAATAGTGACCCATTAGAACTTGGTTATACTTCTCTACTCACCACAACAATGCAGCATAAATGATACTAATTCTGTCAATGATTCCTTAAATTACCACTGAACTTGTCACTAAGTATGCTTTCTTTTAACTCCCACAAGTGACTAACATGAAACTTCTCCTTAAAATATCCTTACACTATCAATAGACAGGTAATGAGAATACTCAAACTTGTCAGGTAGAAATTTTTAACTTGTTCTAACACCAAATTCTAACAACTAATTTACAAAGAAATGTGTAGCAGCTAGAAGGGACAATTAAAAATCAGTTCTGAGGAGTTAATAGACTATTATTTTGATAAGTAAAAGTGAATTTATGTCACATATATTTGAACTTAATTGATTCAACTTTCAACTGAGCAAATGGAACATAGACTGTATTTCACTCTTGATATAAACAACTTACCCAAGAGTTAACTTCATCAAGTAACAGTTTGTTCCGACTTTCAAGCCTCTTGTTTGTTTGTGCTAAATCTGTATTCTTCCTTTCAAGCTTTCTGTTTTTTTCTCGATTGTCCTTTTCAAGTTTCTCCAACTCAGCCAGCTAACAACGTACAGATATTAAGCAGTGATAAATTCATATTTAGAAGACTACTGTACCTTCATTGAGAAAATATTTAATTACCTTTTGACAACTGTTTGTAAATCTTACTAATATCAAGAAATTCTTGACATCTTGTGTGAGAAACTTAACTGTGCCAAGCAGTTCTGTTACTGAGGTCATCAAACCAAAATTAGCTGATCATGTTATCTCACACAATTAAGCAATTAATGATTAAATGCTTGCTTCCAGCATTTGGATCAGTGAGTTCTAGGTGATCATATTAATTGTAATAGAAGTTGTAAGGATACAAAGAAACTGTGGTGCTGCATCGGTTGATTGGGGGGGGGGGGGAGAGGAGGAGGAGGAGGGGGGGGAGGAGGAGGAGGAGGAGGGTATAAAAAGATAATTTGGCTTTAGTAGTTTGGTTCAGTGGTTTTATATTTGTAGTTGCCAGATAAATACCAGCTGAATGCTAATGGCTCCTTTGGAAAATACAGTGAGAGCACCACCTTGGACAAGCCCTTCATTTTGTTAAGTCATAGTCAATTAAATACTACACTAAAAGAACGGAAGGAAAATTTCTGGATAGTTTTTACTCTGTTCTATCAGGAACCCTATTCTGAAAATTAAGTTTGGCATAACATTTAATCCTTTTAATATCAAATATTATTTGATAGTATTTGGCATCAAGCATATTGTTAGCTATAGATCTTGATTTTTCTCCAAGAAGGACACCACACATCATTTGCAAATTTAGACTAAGTCAATCATATCTAGCCTCTCTTGTGGCACACTATGTGAATTCAAGAAGATCTCAAAAATTAACTCAAAAATGGTTTGGATTTCAACCATAATTGGCTGATCTCTTCATGTCAGAGCATCTTATTACACAGTAATGTTATTATTTCCTTTGATACATTCCTAAAAAAATCATAATCCCAAGAATTACATGTATTTGAAACATGAATCCTAATACCTCTATTGCAAAAATAAATAGAATGTAACCAAATAAATTATATTCTATAGTAAGAAATTTCCTTGGGATAACAATATTTTATAACATTGATGTGAGTCAATCTTGTAACTACAGAAAGTCAA
Source organism: Pocillopora verrucosa (assembly GCF_036669915.1). Lineage (NCBI taxonomy): Eukaryota > Metazoa > Cnidaria > Anthozoa > Scleractinia > Pocilloporidae > Pocillopora > Pocillopora verrucosa. Next base: position 12,525,179 of record NC_089312.1, read on the forward strand.
TTTATGTCTTACTCTTTATCAAACCTTATTATAATTCTTGCACTGTTTTGCTAATGTTTTCATAACATGAAGAAGCTAACAAATGTATGTGTACCCACTAACTTACAATAATTTCTTCAGATTTACTATATACTATTTAATTAGCATAGTGAGCCATTTTTCTATGGAGGAAAAGTTCAGAATCTAGAAAGAATAGATGTTGACAGATCTAGAAGCAGGTTGTTCACACATGACAAGTCATAATTTGACTGGTGTTTAAAACTTACCAATTCAGCATTTCTAGTAGCCAGTTGTTGATTTTTTTCATCCAATTTGCGAACCAAAGAACTAAGTTCCACATTCTTTCTTTGCAGCATTCTAAATTCTTGACTGCTGCCTTTAGAATCCTAAGGATAAAGTTATAAGTGGTGTAGGGTGAGCATGCAAGTTAACATTAACATTTCAATTTGTGAGTCAATAGAAAGACTTCAGCTATACACATTTGATATTTTTTTGACAAACAACAGAGTGTTCTAATTAAAAAAATCTAGGATATTCTGTACCATTTTTTAAGACTTCTGTTATCACGATTATAAATATCGTCAGATAACATTTACAGTCACTCCAGATAACTCCAAGCAAATGCTTTTTGTTTGCATATATTAAAATGAATTAATGATGAAATTTTGTGGTTTCCTTTCTTGAACAAACAATTCTCTAAAGTTCATGTTTTATTTATATATGAATTTAATCAATGACACTGTCCAGACTGCAGGAAAACCTCCCTCAATTTCACTCATTGGTAAAATTAATGCACAGGAGTCAAGCATTCCAAGTCAGGTAAAAATAACTGAACCATGTCTGTCTTTTAAAACTTTCAAGACAAAGATAAATGTAAAATTCACTGACAAACATAGAAATTTGATGAAGCTTGCTTAATGATTCTTGAGTATATTGAAGGACAGGCTTGTTGTAAATAACTAACTTGTGCCCAGATTTTTTTATCATACAAAATTTTGATTGTTAACACTTATATTTCATGACACAAAACTGCATGCTGTGCAAGTTGTTAATCAAGAGACAAGGGTCAAATGTTCCAGCTGTACCTGTTAGATCCATTTTCAGAGAAATTTAATCATTTCTTGAACAAAAACTAGTTAATGGGTTTGGGGCCAATAAACAAATACCCTTCAAAAACATAAAAAGGAAAAAGGAAAAAGTAAAGGAACAAGAGATACATACAGGAGTTCCTGGAGGGGTTGCCTGCTCACTTTTCCCACTTGACATCATTCTGTCCCAAGTATCAAATGTTGTGGATTTTTTTAACAAGTCATTTAAGTTGTCCTTTTCCAGTCTAAGTCTCATGGAATACCCAGCTTCTAATCCAAGCTTCTTTTCAAGTTGTTCAATTATGTTAAGCAACTGACGAATTTCTGCCATCTGCAAGATAGTTAATATCTGATGTCAGATTACTTCTTGGATATTTGGTTGTCCAAGTTCTGATGAGTCAATGTCTCATCTGGGGTGCAGTGTCAGTCCATTCCAGCTAACCTTACACTATAACAAATTTATATGTATGTTGTTTTAGCATGATGATGACTCATGTTTGAGCTCTTTGAGTGGAAGCAATGTGTGAATAGCAAGCTAAGATTATATGGCTATTTACCCATTCATGCAACCGGTTATTCATAGCTCCTGGACTAATCAATGACACTTACCATGAATTTATACCCTTGATATGCCCATACAAAACCATATCAAAAGTGCTCAGAAATGGAACACTCCCATTTTCTTTCTTGAAGTTTAGTTTTTTTCTTGGTATATTTACCATTGATACAAAAACACAATACTTACTTACTATTTATGAAATAATCAAAAGACTTTACCCTATGTCTAAAATTAAAAGGAAAATCAAAACAAAACAAAACTGGATAACAGCATCCATGAAATGTACATGTAAAGTGATATCTGTTTTGAAATCGAACACTTCTCTGCTCTCCTTCAAAATGCGTGTAACACAGTTTCATGTATTTGAATTATTGACATGATGGAAAATTATTTGTTGGGAAAAAATATCAAAAAAATCTCTAACCTTTGAAGAAATGAAGATAGCGACTCAGTTAATAGTTTTTACTTAATTCCTGTCAGGTGTGTTTGAATTAGCTCAAAATTCAAATAAATTTAAAACACCTTATCTTTGTCTATTTTAAAAACAGGATTTGAATAATTTATACTCACAATATATCATACAAGCAATTAAAAATCACTTCCTCAAATAAACTCCAAGCTGGATAAAACAGCAACGGGACACAAGCTTGAATTATCTTCACGTGTAAACAAACGATGTCAAGCGGAACATTATCCTTTTAGTCTAGTTAACGAAACAGTTACAAGCGGAACTCACAATCCAAAATATGGGGGTCATTGATGTCTTAAGTGTCGGCATCATTCAGCAAAACAAAGAATTCAAGCCCGGAAATCTCACAATATAAATTTAAAGGGAGGCAAATATAAATATAAATTGAACTTTGGCAATAACTTACCTGCTGTCTGCTCTCTTGCCATGAATTTCTCTTGAATTTATCTAGTTCTGCTTCATGTTCGTGGTGTATTCTTCGAATATCTTCTATTTTTCTTTTATCAGCATCCTGAACAAGCTTAAGTGTTTCTTCCAAGTCACGTTTCTGTCGATAGAGATCTGCAATTTCCTGCTCCATTCTACAGCGTTCCTTTTCAAATTCACGTTTGCTGTCTTCCCGCGTTTCGCCACGAAGTTCATTACGAATCTTCGATTTAAGTTCGTCTTTCTCCTTTGCCCAAGCTTGTTGAGCAGTTCTTAAAATCTCATCCTTTTGTCTTATTATCAGCAATATTTCCTTCTCTTTTTCTTTACGAACTTGTTCTTTCAAAGCCGTTAGCTCATTTACCTTTTCTTTGTGAAGTTTCGACCTTAATTCGGTTTGCATGGCGATCGCTTTTCGCTGTTCTTCGTCTCGTGCTTGTCTGACCTCCAATACCTTGTCTCTTCTCAGATTTTTTACAAGGGTTCTCTCTTGTTCCAATTCCTTGTTAAGTTGAACAATCCTTCGTCGCATTTCATCCATGCTTGACTTTGAAGATGAATTTACCGCAGCAAAACTGTGCTCATTTGTCGTGGCTTGTGGTGTATGCGGTGGCTGCGAACTTGTTCGCCCTACATCAGCCACTTTCTCACCTTCAGGTGCAATATCCTTCCACGATTGACTTTTATTCATTTTCAGTTTGCAGAAATGCTTTCCCCTGGGAATCTGGAGTTACCGTTTCGGTCTCTTCGCACACCATCAAAGAATTTTACTTAAGAGTGTTTAAACACATTCTTGTGGACTGAGTTCACGTCTTTGTGCTTCGTCCTTGCATGACAACAAGTAAACATACAGTTTAGCGTTCACTAGCTTAGACTTACGGCGAAAATGGTATCCAAATCTGCCTGCACTTCGATTGGGGTGCAAATATTCACACTTTAAGGAAAATAAAATGCTTGTAGATGGCATGTAGCATTAATGGATGAATTTACTACTTCAATGCATAGTAACTTTCGTGACGCTTGATGGAGAAGAGGGGGTGAAGGGGTGGGGGGTGCTATTACATGGGAACGCGAAATCCTCTCATCCCTCCCGTGAAAATCCTGTGAAATTGCCATCTCACCTCCTACATGAACCGTCATCATTTTCGATCTCTACTACTCTTCGTTAAATTCTAAGTAATTTCATTAGAAAAGGATACTGATTAACAACGGAATTTCACCAAACTTTTCAAGATACCAAAGAGTTCCCAAAAATTCCTAAGTGCTTATATAACTCAACAATGCTCGAGGAACAAGTATTCTTATTTCTTTTATAAAATGTATCGTGAATTGAGCGCGTTCGTACCGATGACGTAGGCTACGTGCATTATATCTCAACAGTGCGCTCATGTGACGTAAGGTGCGTGCTTTATGGAAATATACAGAACTCGTTCTGACCAATCATGGCGCGCGCATTTCTCTGAACATATCATGTATATTATGTCCTATACTTCACATATAATAATTTCCCATACATGACGTACCCAGGGAAATCTACTTCCGATTGCTGTTGCGCCGGCTTTAGTCATGTGACAATAAATGGGCCTTTTCATTGGCTAATCAAAGAGAATGTAAATATAGACCGAACAGTTTCAGGTTAGCCATCAAAACAAAGGCAGAGTTTAAGGTCGTCTTGGGGAAGATTCCTGTGGCTTTTTCGGTCGTATTTGTTGTTGCATATACAGGTTTATTCTATGAGTTAAAAACTATGGCAAATAATGTCAATGGTGGCAGTCATAGCTCCACTGAGTCTTTGAATGGTAAGGATTCTCAACGTATAATGCGTTTTAACGAACGCAAGTTAGGACTGCGTCATAACATCGACATCATATGTCGGCGTTCCTAATCTTGACTGTCTATATTTTAAAGGCTCTTGGGTAAAGCTCGATGGCTCGTTTAGAAATGGCAATGGAGCTCAGCATTCTCCAGTTATTTCGGAAGATGGGGCGATGGAAGATCTTCTTGCTGAAGCGGTACAGGAACAATTGTCGAAACAAAGCTCAAGGTGCAGGATCTGAATGTTCTACTTTTTACAGAGAGATGGGCATCATCTCATCGGCACATAGTTCGTTTGACGTAGAGGTTGTTAACCTTAAGCATGTTTGCCTTAGGCAAGGTTATGATAACTGTTATTTTTTTACTCAACTTTTTTAGTGGCGAAAAAAGCCCGTCTGGTTCACCAAGGGAGCAATGTCCTCAAGGGAACCTACGGACGGTACGTGGAATTGTTGTCGTCTCATGCATGTTTGTACGATATTACTGATCTTCAGCTCATTCACATATTGATTTTGAGCTTGCGATCATCGTTACAAAACCACTTTTTGTTCTAGGGAAAGATTGACTGAGTTAATTTAAGACGTTTAAAGTGGTATTACTAAACGGGGGTGAATTTGGTTTCAATCGCTATGATTATTTTGGACCTTAGCAATGTAGTCGCGATAAAGATTCACATGAGAGGTCTGTACCATTCCTCACGTTCGTGTCACATAAACATGTACCTGTGTTTAAAATTCTAAACGCGATGTCACTCATTATTTGGATTTACAGGAGAAAAATCACTTTGGACGAAATAAGATATAATTTTGACACAGTATGTAAGGCATTTTTGACAATACCGTCAGATTTTCCGCATTGTAATGAAATAGAAGCTTCGTCAAAAAACCTTTTTTGTATTACGAGGCCATAAAGCAATTGAACCCATATAGACTAATAAGATTGTGATTGCTAGAGGTGTTAGATATTACTGTTTTTATGATGATCACTTTTTTTCTAAGCCTCGATCTTTATTGAAGGACGAATCACATATAAATCCTTGAACTGATGTTATACTAACAGTTAAACAGCCAGTAAAAAACATATTCATGTTAATTGATCATAGGGTGATCCAATCCTTCCACAAGAGCAAAACACAGATTGGATTTGGGAGTGGTCAAGCAGAATTGAAGTGCAACCACAGAAGTAGGTGTCTGTTAGTATAATCAGAGATTGAATTCACAATCCATATGAGGAGTGGTAACTGGTTCTTTGGAAACTTTGACAGATAAGCGGGAAAGTGCAATTCTTGCTTCTTGAGTGCTCATCAAACTTCCAGTGTGTCATACCTCAATATGTGCACAGCAAAAAGCATGGACCAATTCTATTATAACACTTGTGAACTCTTTAAACAATCACATACAAAGCTGATGATAAAAAACTTTAGGAATAAGTGATACCCAAATTGGTGAGTTTCCATGGTACGTAGGATTCATTTCTGACTGTTCCTGTGTCTGTGTTATGCCTGCATAATCTGTTGGTTTGTTTGATTAAATAAGGGAATGGAAGATGCAACATCCCAGATGTAAATCGAAGCCACGTAGGGCAAAATTGAGTATCAGAGGCACTAAAGTCATGAGAAGGTAACAAACCATTTGACTCTTAATTCAGAAAATATGGCTGAGCCACATTAAGTACCTCTGTCATCAGCTGCTGTTTTTAGAGAAAATTGTTATGGTAGTCAAGAATTGGCTTTTTGTAAGAGGGGATATCTAGGAAGACAGAGTAAAAAATGCTTTTTTGGCCTCTTAACCATGCGTTAGTTAATATATACATGCCAACTTAACTATAGACCTAGAAAAATGGGTGTGGTTATTCATTTAGATAAAATACAAAAATGCAGTGGCTTCTCATGCAATAACAGAAGAGACTACAGTATTGTGCAAAAGTAATGCAAACACCTATCGACGAAATTCATTGAAATTCCTAGCTATTCCTATTCCCCCTTATAATTTATTGGGGGATCAAATATCTTTCTACTATAGTGACAGACTGTACATTACTTTTTAAGGCAATAAGTATGTATATTGTTAAACCAAGTTGTTCTTTTGAATAAAATTGTATATTTCTTGACAGACTCTGCTTGGTAGTGGATGACAAATCAATATGAAATTTGTTTATAATGAATTGATTAATTAAGATAAAATATTTCTAGTGTTATGTTTTCTTTCCACAGCGCAGAATTAATGAACATTAATTTCTATGTTGTTGTACCTGCTGTTTTATTATCTCATCTGATTGCATTTGGAATCGGGTAAGGTTATGTTAAGGATATTAAGGTTAGAACAAAGTTGTTGAGAAAAGATCTGAGCCCTTCAAGAGAACATGTTTGAATTTGCGTACTTTGCCTTCGCTATTAAAATACATCATATCAATTATGTTGGAGATTTTTGTATGTAAAATAATAGTAACTTTTTGGCAGATGAGGCTTCCTAGTTTTTCTTAAAATTAAGGAAATTCCATTTCTATAACTAAAGAATTTCCAAATTTCCAGGGAGAGCACACCTTTGGACCACCTTGGGGGGCAAGGCTCCTTAAGCCCTCCATAAAGTATGCCGAAGTGATAACTCCAGATGCCCTCCCTCCCTGTTTCTACTCTTAATGAAGCTCATGCACTCCCCACTCTCCACACCTCACAGTGAAGTTTAATACTATCTACCAGGGGCTTTATGATCTTAATCACTATAGGTAAACAATTGTGGAAAAATTAACAAATATAAAGCAAAAACTTTGCTTGATTTTTTCGGCATGTTTTATTTTTCAGAGTTTATGTGGGACGGCGTATGGTTCAAGTAGATGCCTTATGATGAAGCATCCTATTATTTCTGCAAGAATGTAACATAGTTGGGATCTTAAGCTTGCAACAGTGTGGCATTACTTAATTCAAATTTATAGTCATTGTAGTTTGCTTCTCAGATGCATTCTCACCACCTCTATGGGTTTGAATCTGCACTGTTCTCTAGCCCTTGCTGTAGCCATAATTATTTGGCTGACTTAAATGCAACACTTTGTAATGTGGACAGCTGGAAATTTTGGTGTCATTGTTTCTTAGTGATAGCAACAACTTAAGGGTCAGGTAGCCAATATGTGTGGGTAATAGTAATTGACAATCTATCAACATCAGTTTAAGTGAAAGTGGTTTTCTGATATGATATTCTATCTACCTTGAGAGTTAGTTTGCTCCATGAAAAGTTTTGTTGTTTCCAATGGAGTTAGTGCTCTTCATCAAATGTTCAAGTAATCAAATTTAGGGAGAGGCTATAATTTGATGATTGTTGTCCTTGATCTAAATTTTAATTTTTGTAATTATCTGTTTAACTTTGGATGTTAGAAATAGTTTCATTATATATATATATATAATATAGGTAATGATTTCCTATCAACAGAAAAATCAATAGAAGCAAAGCACTGAATATTTAAATGTAATCAATGATAACTGATGATCATCAACTACAAATAGATGCACAAGATTTTTTTTTTTCATTAACTGATAGTAATTTCCAAACCACTGATATCGTGGGAATTTTTTAACTTTGATTGGGATTGGTCAAACATTTGATTCATGAAGAGTGTGAGCTTGTAGATTTTACATGATTAGGTACCAAGTAACTTGTAGAATGCTAACAGAGGCATGTTTTTCTGGTGTAAGTATAATACTTGTGCCACACATTGCCAACTAATACTAAACAATGAGAAATTCTTCTACTGATTTTAATGATGCAATCACTCATTTTTATGATTACTTGGTACTGATCAATTTCTTGTGATTAGCTAGTAAGAGTGGAATGTGCTTAGCGCGGTATAGATCAGAAAAAGTCAGTTGAAAATAGATTTGTCTGCATGTGTAACAGTGTGTCAAGTTCAGGGCTTAGTGGGGGTCTGTTTCAGTCATAGAAACTGTGTGAGTGACTGCTTCAATAAGATATGTCAGCTAATGACAGCATTAGACTGGAGAAGTGTTAAGCACTGTTGGTAGTGACATCATGTGTAGACATGAATGGGTTCACATGCAATTATTACTTTGAAATACACGTCATTAATTTGTTGTGGGTGTCTTTCATTGCAGGGTTGTGTGTGAGTTAGCAAATGGGTTATAATTTATTTGTTACTTGTAGGACTAAAGTTATGTAATAAAATTGTTAACTTCCAAATTTGCACTTAGTAGTAGTTTAAACTTCTTTTGCAAGTGCTAACAATTTTTTAAAATAATGTTATTATTGGTCATGACTTTTAAAACAGAATAGTAAGTTATTTTGTTTAAGTCATTTCTGTCACCTCATCTATTTTTTTGGGTTGGAAATATACCCTTCTGAAAAGGATAGAAATTCACAACTTTACAGCTGTAACAAGGCTTCTTGCTGCATCAGCATGTAATATATTTGGGTGATGAAACATATTTTAGCAATTATGCACTAGAAGTTTTTAGAGGGTGTTTTAATTTCATCTCTTCTATATTCTGAGGGTTTTATATATTAATTAATGGGCATAACCCTTTGGAAAAAATTTAGCCTTAAGTTATATTTAAACAAATACTGGTCATGCAGGTGTAAACTATCAAAGAATCTCTTGAAAGTCCTTTATAGTTATGAGAATGTATTATTTCCATTTGGATCATGCTCCATAAGTTGTAAAAGGAAAATATTCTGTTATTTCGATTTGGATCACACTTTGTATGAACCTGCAAGACAGTTAAGTTACAATGTAACAGTTCATTTTACTCATACTAGGTGGTTCTCTGGATTGAATTCTGTTAGTTGGAGTGTGCTTTCTTGAATTCTGTTAGTTAGAGTGTCCTTTCTTGTTAGATAACAGCTTTTGATCTTTCATCTTATTAATTCTTGGGTGAAATACTTTCAGTGGTAATCTCTTTCTTGTCCCTAGAGAATCATGTAAATTAGCACTTGACTAGGCTTTATGTAACTCTTACACAATAAATATGGAGTGTTTTGTTAAAATGGTGTGATGTTTCTTGTAGGTATTTTTGACTCAGTAGACATAAATAATACAGGCAAGTTATTCAGTCCTTTAAAAGCATGGAGACTATTTAGTCTTAGAAAGTGCCAAGTTTTTAAAAATCAAATTTCAGCTATCACCTGGTTTATTCAGAAGGGGGTTGATAGAGGTGGGGGTTGGGGTTATCTCTTTAAATAGACTTGAGTGTCAAGTAGATCAGGTCTGATTCTATAACCATCATGTTATTCTAGCCTGAAAATACATTTCAATCCTAGTACTGTAAAGGGAAACTTCGAGAGAAAACTAGCCAAGTAGGATGTAAAGTTTACATAGTAAAGAAACGTATAACTGCTGACAAACATCCAGCCACTGGATGTATGAGAGGACTGAGTATTTCTTCTCTTCCTTGATAAAATGCCAGTGTGCTATGTCCTCTCATCATTTTGACACCTTTGTCAAAGGTACAGTATCCCACATTAGAGCAAAGAGAGGGTTTGGGAGAGTACTATCCGATGACACATCTTTCCTTAGCTCTGGATATGGCTTTAAAAATCAGGTGTTTTTGGCCACTGGGTAATTATGCACTCCAACACCACTTCTCTCAGCACTCAAGCAAGTACAAGAAAATGGGACAAATCCATTTCCTACAGTTTATTCCCACACAATGAAACACCATTTGTAGTCATCATGTTGGTCAAAAATCATATAATTCATGAAACATGCCAAAATTATTTGAAGAAAAGAACTTAGAAGGTTGCATGGTTTGATGGTAAGTAAAAATAATTAAATGAAGAAGCTATTCTAGATACATAGATTTTTAAATAGTGGGCTGATAAGAATGAAATTGTTGTCATAAGTCTCTGCCAAAAACTGAAAACTTTGACCCCTCATAGTGACTGGCATCTAATTTCTCCTTACATTATAACCCCTGAATCATACATTAATGTCACAAGAAAAAAGGGAAGGATCACCAACTAAAGAAGCTCTTGACTTTTAATCTAATTCTCCTTATTAGTACCTCATCAAATGTATGGAGAACTGAATGGAGAATGTGTATACTGATGTTAGGATGTAAAGGGTTTAAATGGGTGTTAATTAGGCAAATCTACTTCATATAAAAATACAATTACATTGACCCACCACTCACTTTTGCCACCAGACCCTATCATTTTGTTACAGCTTTGACAACACAATAGCAGCCCCACCATAATGTAATTTGCCACTTAAAGAAATTGTTAGTGCCAGTCATTTTGCCAGAAATAACAAGATATTTGAATGACCCTAAGAACTATAAGTTGGACTAGTGTTTATTTATTAATAATTGCATTGGAATAACATTTCTTATTTTAGGCAGCTCTAGGAAAACATTGAAAAATTAAAGTCCCTTGTTGAAGAAGACTGTTTTTATAGCTGGTCCTTCACGCTTCCTTATCACCTCCTGCAACTCCACTTCTAGTTTTTCTACTGGCATGGAACTAAGACAAGAATTAAAGAGAATTTGAAAATTAAAGATAATTTACAAGAATAGACCACATAAAATACAAGTGCACCAGTATTCTATATGATAAAAGAGGAAAACCTCACATAAACATACCATAAAAATGGCATGCTTTCCACATACACCATTAATACCTGACTGACAATAGTTCTACAGTACATCAAATTAGACTTTCTTAACACCTCTATTTCCAGTGTGATGTTAAACATTAGTGTGGACCTAACAATTACATGTGGCTATGATGTCATGTTTGTATACTTACCACCTCTGTGGGAATAGTGAACAGGCAGCTGGTACCATGAAACACAAACTGAAAAATGTAGAACCATGAATTTAATTAATCCATTAAAAGTGAATTAAAGAAAAGGTTTGCATTGAATAATCCAGGGTGGTACTGTAAAGACTGTGGTACAGTGATTAAGCAGCTAAGAAACACACCTAACAGATTCTTTTCACTTCTTAAGACTTATTGAAATCTCTTTTTTGTATACTTTTTTCAATACTTTTACTCAACTTCCAAACTTTTCTCAAGAATTCAAGTTTCTGTAAGAACCCAATAACTCCATGTGAAACATGAAAATCCTAGAAAAAGAAATAAGCATGGATTCTAACTACATTCTGATGAAAAGAGCCAATGTTTTCCAATGTGTTCCATTCTTCAGTTATGCTATTTCAATGTCATGATTTGCCCATTGGCTTTTCACACTTGTAAATATTGAGATTACTAGCAATCTGTTTTTTTCTCAGTTTTGACAGAGAGAGCTTTTGGTGAGATGAGATTAATTTATGATAAAAGCCTAGAAAGGTGAGGTGTGACCCAACAAGACTTAAAATAAACTGCAGAATCTCCTGTATTCCTCTTCTGCATCTGTCATAACATTAATTAACTTTGTAAAATCATTGCTGTGATAAGCTCATGGGGCACTGATTAGAAAATTCTTTGTGACCCATCCAAAAGAAAGCTTTGTCTGAAATAATTTAGTAGTGAAAACAGTTTTGAAGTGTACTACTGAGTTAAAAAATAAATCACAGTATCACTTCAGATTAGAAACAATCTGAAATGATCTATAGAAAGATTGATCACCTCACACCACACAGCAACATCTGAATAGGACCATGCATAGGCTTGATACGCTGTTAAACAAGAAAAATTCAGAACAGAAAGCTAAAATGAAACTCAAATTTTTATCAGCACTTATGAACAGATAAATAGGAGCAGGCTCTGTCAACAGAACACAATGCTCCAGAAACCATATGTTAAATTTTCATTTCCACTCCCTTAAGAAAATTAATAGTATAATTATTAATAATAATTACCTTCTTACCATGTTACCCATTTGTAAATTGTCTACAAGTGTGCTTATAATTCAACGTTCAATGTTGATATTCTGAAAAAACTCAGTAACCTAGCCACACATGCAAACCACTATGCAGTTCACAGACACATGCTCACATGCTCTCCATTGATTACAGCAAAAAATAGTCAATATTTGAGTTCTGAATGTCTTTCGTATAGCTTCTGAGTGCCCAAGCAGGTCACCAAGAGATTGAAAGAGGATCAAGTGAGACTTTTTTAAGTAACAGGCAAGAGGCCAGGGCCCTGTTGTTCATAACTGGGTTAAGATAACCCAGGGTTAGTGTTAAATCTGATTTCAGATCTGATAGCTTTAAAAGAAACTTCATACACTGTCAGTGTCATCATTCTTTTCTACTTTCAAATGATGTACAAGTCATAAAAAAACAAACAAACAAACAAACTGGTGTATACTTCTCTTTAGAGCAAAGTATTGGAATGTTGATAAGGCATTGTGGTTTGATGGTGATAGTTTTACCTTCTAAGAAAAATCCCAAATTCCCATAGAAGGGGCAATTCTGTAAGAGGAAGCAATGATTGAATGCTATTGCCAAAAAAAAAAAAGAGGAACCTCCTAGCCTAAAGAACATGGCTAATGAGCAAGTTGTAATGGGGAGCTAAACAAAGAAAACCTAGAAATCTGGAACGCTACTGTAAATTAGCTTGCAATAAACCAAACTAGAAGATAATATGGATATACAAGACTCTCTATCCATCTCTATTTCATACTAGACACTAAAACCTTAGACTGTGGAGTCAAGCAAAAAAAATTAATAGCAGAGAGAAAATTAGCAGCAATCTGGGAGAGAGTTACAAAGGATGGGCAAGGGGAAAAGATTTCCTCCCTTTACTTTTAATAATAATAATAATAATAATGACTTTTTTGGATAACACAATTACTGGTAGAACCAGTAGTTCTCATTGTGGTCCACTAAAACTTCAAATTCAAATAGCAAAAATACGAAGTAAAAATACAGTTAAAAATTAAAAATTAATTAAAAGTTTCTGCTTATAGTAAAATTGTCAACTCTGGAGTTCCGATCTATATATTTCTTATATAGTTGATTTTTAAATTTACAAAGGGAAGTGAGACCCCTAGTGGCACTGTCTAGGTTGTTCCATAATCTAGTGCCACTTGCAAGGAATGAACATTTGCCGGTCATAGTGCTAAAGAAAGGTGTGGATAAGTCCATATTAGTTAACACCTGAGTTGTGTAACGATGTCTCTTTTTAACATAACGAATATAATGATTAAAGTAATCAGGACATTTCTCATGGATAATGTTATGCATAATACACAATTTCCTTTGCTCTATTATGTCACTAAATTAAATGGGAATCCAACCTAATCTCTTAAAAAGGCCGACTGATCTTTCAGTGCCTGCATTTAAAATTACTCTGGCACAACGTTTTTGAATTATGAGGAGCCTTTGTAAATTATCAATCTCCTGCCCTCAAATTGTATCCTTGATGAATTGTCAGAGTTTATTCAGCACCAGATTAAGTCAAGGTTCCTTAGCAACCAGGTATTAAATAGCAATCTTATAATCATTGGAGACATTGATAACTTCAATGGAGTTAAAAAATTAATTCACAAACCTGCATAAAGTGGTATTTTTCAATTTTTTCCATCAGCACTGGTATAATAACTTAATAATTAAAATATACATGTAAAAAAAGAAACAGAAAAAACAAGTGGTGAGTAATATTACTTGATATTTAAAATTAGTTTCTGGTTAAGATGGTTCAGAAGTGCGTTTATCTGTAATAGCTTGTTGAGCATTACATTGATCACATGTGGCAGAATATCTCAAAAAATATTTTCTGTGCAGAAATTTATGCCACACATCAAGAACAAAGGTATACAGTATTGTTCTATTTATCCAGAAACTTTCAACAAATTTCCAGGCTCTATAGGGCTTTTTTGAGGAAATTAGGCTCAATGAGAAATTTCTCATCATTTCATTCCAGCATATATGAGACTCTGAGAAAACTTACAAGCTCAAGGTTGAAGGGTATATATGGGCTTACCCTTTAACTGACATAGAGATTCTCCTGAATAAAATCATAAATCAATGTTTGTCACATTGACTGTAAATAACACAAATGAAACTCACTCATTCCAGGTGCAGCCATTGTAATTCTGGAGATGACAACTTGTGTTATTCCTTTCACAGCAGCCTTCTTTGACTTTCCTATTGGGTTGTTGTTTTCATCAAATACTAAAATACCATCTAAAATTTCTCTGCAAATAAAATTGAGATATGATGGAGCAGAAAATTTGGACATTCTGGCACACTGACATTGTGTAATACAATTACTTATCAATCTATCAATCAAAATAACACTATTGTTTTTTTCTAATTGAACTACACTGAAAATATGGAATGTCCCTTATTAATGAAAACCTGCAACTGCAAGTTGTACGAAGAGTGGACCAGATGTTTCTACAGCACAGCCACAAACCTACCCTGGAGATTTGAGCATTTGAGTTTCATATTTGACAGGCTGGCACCATCCTCAAGATAACTTTTCACCATGGTATATATTAGCTATTAACTGTTTTAAAGACTTCCTTGCATGATTTGGTTGTTGCTTACCTTTGCCTTGTTAGAGGAATGTTTACACAATTGGCAGCAGCAACTGCTGTGAAGGGAACCCATCGGGCAAGGAGAGGAGGGGCTGACTGGATAACAACCAGTATGTATTAGTCAGCAATGACTGAAAATATCATCTAAATATTTACATTTAGTCTCTTTGGTGACCAATAAAGTAATAAGCAGTAACTATACGAGTTTAATGAAAATAGCAATTATGGTGATTTATAAGTGGCAAGCAGGTCAATTATCTACCACAGCAGGAGGCAAAATGGTATTTGGAACAAGTACAGTAAATAGACGGTATCCAGTATGATTTATAGATCTGATTTGTAACTCATGTGATAGGCTACACAACAAACATTATGGAAATGAATAATTATGATAGTCCAGTTTTCTTTTCTTAGTGAACTAGAAGGCTAAAGAAAATACCTGGACTGTTTCTAAAACATATCCAGTCAATCAATAAATTGGTTTCAATCAATCAGTGGTCAAAGCGGTATCATTATAATTTCTCACTAGAATATTGACTTTTAAGTTAAATGTTGCATTTCATTTCCCTTACCTTTACAAGAGAATTGAGTCCTACAGATACAGCCACAGCACTTGATGTTGCTGATACATAGGCAATACCAATCTGTCTTTAAAAGCAGAAAAGCTTTTTAAAGGACTAGTGGACAAGTTTATTAATTCAAATTGATGAATAAAAACCCATCAAACTACGGGTAGAGTTTGTATATTATCTTTACAGCTGTTTGCAAAAAGGTTGTCAGAAAAACAAAAGTGCATGGGACAACCCCAAAAAGTACTGTGGGTAGTTTTCAGGTCTTGTTTCCTTGCATGACCTCAGGGTTTTGGGAAAATTTGAGGAAACATCACCATAAGGAAGAGGCCTGGACACAGCAGTTTTGATAAATTTATTGTGTTCACAAGACTGAGTTTCAAATTATTCTAAACTTGATGAAAACAAAAAGAAGAATGAACTGACCCTAACAATGACAAAAACAACGTAAACTCAACATGAACGAATTTGAAGTGACCTACAGAAAAAATGTTTACAGCGTACTATTCCATTGTTTTGTTCCTCTCCTATTCACATGCATGTAGTTATATATCCCCTATTCATTAATCCCTTTGTCCATATTTACTTGTTCCACATATTAATATTCATTGATTACTGGAAACCCAGATTATCTTTCACAATTTGTCTTATGCACTTTTTTTCTGACAGCCTTTCTGCAAACAGCTTTACATTTAATTATCTCAGACTGTGAGAAACAAATCCAAATAAACTAATCTGAAAGGTACACTATCCAAATAAATTTAAATCACCACAAGGAACAAATGAAAAACAATGAGCCACAGAACCTCAGAATGAAATTTTTAACCTTTTAATTAAACCTTTAGAGTGACCAGCATCAAAATTCCCCTTACAATAATACAGCTGAATTTTTTAATCAAGATTACGAGAGTGAAGGAAATGATTAACACCTTAAGAGGCTTTCAAATTCTCCTTGCCAGGACCAAAGGAAATGTATAGAGAACATGGAGAGTGAATAATACATGTATTGATACTGAGCTTGATAAATACATGTAGGATGTCATTATTTACCAATTAACACATCCACTTACTTTCCTGTGACTGTTGATTTAGCATTCCTATTTGTGTAGTTTACTAAGGCATTGAATGATTGATTGATCCACTGCCAGAACACAACAGCAGGGACAGTCCTGTCAAAAATCATAAATTTCAATAATAATGTAAAAGGACCTAAAACAGTTTTCTTTTTTTTATGTAAAATGTTTCTGCTCAAAAAGTTCTATTGAAGTTTGGACTTGCAGGTAAAGATGAGGGTATGGCAAGAACCTATTCTGAGTATATGGATAGGGCATGGCAAAAGCAGGTTTGTCATTCCAGAGGCTTCTCTTGTGTGATGGAGGGGGGGATAGAGAGGAAATGATGGTGCAGATTTGAATGTGATGGCCTCCTACATGACTAAAAGCATTTTACTGACCTGTACCACTGCAACATGGCCCCTGTTATTGCCATTCCACCAGGTACCTGGAAGGACATACGACCCATGAAATTCATTCGCTCACCAGTATCTGGATGGAATGCAGAGTCCACCAAATGTTTTGCATACCACAGCTCTTCAACAGACACTTTGTTTGTCTTACCTTGTCTGTAAGTTATTTGTAAACATCAAGCATGAGTCAATTAAGTCATACTGGTAATAAATACATGTATGGTAATTTATTTTTTTGTTACTTTTTCTAAAACTAGATTTAAAGGGTCAAAGCAATTAATTTTGAGTTCATAAATAATTTATCCCTCATCTATATATAAAATTTGATGATCAAGTCATATGTTGCCAGTCCCTGGCACAGAAAACATATCTCAATCAAACTGGGTTAGAGGTAAAAAACTGCCAGGTCTTTTGGCTATGCTGTGCAAATACCATTCAAAATTTAACAGTCATTGAAAATAACTCCCTAGATATCTTATTTGCTAAAATTTTGACATACATGTACCTGTAATCTTCCACAGTTTCCTTTGCTTTATCTAGCTGTGAATTGCTATAAAGAGCTTTCCTCCAGTCTGTAATTGCAAAAAAATGCTTGAAACGTCCCCAAAAAGTGGACTGATCCCATCTTGGAGCATCCAAGTTGACTTGCCCTGGTATGGCTAACTCTGCTGTCATCCTTTTGGTTCTCTGAGTGTATGATCAATCTATTCTAAAATGAAAGAAGTTGTTGAAGGACTCAGAAAAAAAACTCATAAAAGTCATAACAAAGAGAGTGCGTATGCAACAATTTCATGTGGCTTTCCTTCTCAAGTTTTGTTTAATTGTTTAACTCCCTGATCAAATTTGTAATTCTCCTTACTGTCAACCATACAATTCTTATGATGTTAGTTCAGAAAATTTAGTACTAGATCAACTAATTATCCCCAAATTAATATTTTTCTTTATTCTCATCACTTATCTGGTTGATACTGTGTTGATTTTGTAAGGAGAACTTCTGTCCTGGTCACTCATGGAAGTTAAAGGGTTAATTTGCCAGAGATAGCCCAAGCAAACCTCCTACTGTTTTTGGTTTGGCCTAATGTTAAACGTACGGATCTCTAGGAAGAAAGCCCACATCCATAACAAACTTATCAGGGGGGGAGGTATTAGAAGGTTCTCCGACTGTCACTGCAGGGCGCAAACGTCTGTTTCCTGCTGGATTGGATGTACCGCGTAAGATTTCTTATAAAAGTACCAGCCCAATTCAAATGACTCGAATAACAATAAGATCGAGAAACATCCAGCTTAATGAACGTTAACTCGCCCGAACTATTTGAGTGTGAGTTACTGTGTAAGCAGACTTATTTGAGACAAATTTGCGAATTTCTGACGACAGTGGACTATGTGATATCGCGAAGATCAGCCAACCAGAATCCTAAGACACAAATGAACAGCTAGAGAGGTAGAACGGACACAGATTTAGCCATGGCATCCTTGCCTGAGATTGTTTCTCAGACAGTTTACAATTTTGTATCTCACATTCTATTGAGAATTAAAAATCAACTCACCACAAAGATCGCTAGATTATCAACTTGGGTGTACGGACATGTGTAAAATAATTCATGATCAAACAGTTATTGTACTAGTTCGGCTCGTTCTGTTTACCTCGTGTCCTATTCACCGCGGGCTCGTTGGGTCGTTGTTGCAATGTGATTTACACCAAGCTCGAGCCCAGGATCATTTTGGCTCTTTGTCAGCGGTATAGTCGCCAAATGGTCGACTCGAGATTGGATTTACACTGTATCTTTACCTGCACATGTAGAATAGCCGCTGACCAATTGTTGTTTTGATAAAGATGGACCTCAATAATGGCGGAGTTCGAGAGGAGTATCAAGAAATTCGCAGTGTTTTTAACAATGGAAGGGACCATTCTGGTATTACATCCGTCCTATTTGATTCTCTTGAAGAACTGGTTTGGACGGGGAATCAGTCGGTGAGGAAACCTCTGATTTGAATGGGTAAAAATAATGAGTGCTAGCTTCCAGCAATTATACTTTTTAGTAAAACCGTGATCTAGAAACTGTCAAAACTCCATAAAAAACCATGTACAATACCTGAAAGAAGTGCCTATTTTTTGTCGTTTTTAAGATGAATGATTTTGTGGGATGCGTCGATTATTACTTAAATCAATTTTCTTACGTTATTGTTTTATTCCACGTATTGTGGTAGCTGTCAAAAAGGTAAAACTTAGTCGAGAAACTTACATTAATTGAGCATCATCATCTTTGTTCCATTTGTAGTTAGTTTTACCACAGCTAGCCATCTTCATGACTGCAGAAGGCAAGGAAGGCTGTATGCAAAGATTCTGATATGGGTTTCATTCCAATTCTGACAATGGTCATTGCAGGTGGCCAAATAGCATTCATTTATAAAGTTTTCCATTATTGTTCCAGAATTTTGATAACTTATAGGCATCTTCATAGTTGCATCTAGTTTAAATAAAAAACATAGGGACCATAGGCCTGATTGTCTTAAATATCCTGTAAAACTATTGTTAATATTGTGGTTTAACTCAGCATAGCTCTTAATTTCAAACCTTATTTTTCATGAAGGGTTACTTGACCTCTTATTTTGGACCAGAACTTCAAAAGTACACATCATTTAAAGTTCATCATGGAGAAATCCGTCACATGTTAGTCAATGATCATGGGATACTGTCTCTGTCTAGTAACAAATTATGCTTCTCCGCTCGTTCTGGACTCAGAATCTTTAACCTGAGGTGAGCAATAATGAATTCTACCTTTGTGATTGAAAATAACTGTATTAATGCAGACCGATTAAGAGAGCCAGAGAGAGTCAATGGCCTTGAATTTTTGTGCTACCAAGAAAATTGTAAGGAAATTTACTTATGATCAGTTACCAACAGCTTCATATATGTGAAATATGTGGACACTTGAGGGTTTAATTACTAAATAAGTCAGACTTAACTGGCTTGGCTGGTGGAAGTTTGAATAGCATGTGGAATTTATACAGTTCTGTCTACCTCTTGCTTTCATTTCTCCTTTTTTTTATGTAGATACTGATGAGGGTCCCTTTGGTTTCTGCTGAATACGTGTGTTACCTCTGACCTTTTCCCTTGAAAACAATGATGTTTAACACTAAAGCAAAACTAATCTGTTTACTCCCTTCCAAGGGACACAACTGCTGTACATGTATGATGCCAAAATAGGTTTAGAACCTCTATTTGTTATTCATCATTCTTATTTTTTAGTAAAGCTGTGACTTGTTTTATTCTAATCTGAATGTATTTAAATATCTGCAGTGGGTCTGATCTGTCAGACATGCAGTGTATGTTTCAAAAAGATGAGACACACTTATGGGTTGCTGGTCACCAGGGATTGATGGTAGATGTTGACTTGAGAAAAGGAGTCATTAGTAAAACGGTAATGAGTTGGAACAGGCTTTTATTCATTTCACTGTTAAATATGCCATTTTGCACAAAGTGTCATCATGATAAAAACTTTTTGAGTATCTTATGGATTTTCTTAAATTTGTTTGATTGAAAGAATAGTGTTACTAGCATGCTTTTCCTTACCTATTGAAGACAATACTCTTTTTTTTTTTTATTAGATTGAAGTTGATCCTGGTACTGTTGTGATGAAACAGTCTAATCGTTACCTCTGTTGTGGTGATACATCTGGCAAGGTCTGTTCTAAACCTTACTCATATAGTTAATCATAGGGCAAATATTAAAGAGAACATAAAACTTTATGGTGTGAGGAAAACTGATGGCAATGTCAGAAATACTTTTAAATTTGTACAAGGATGATACTGCATGTGAGAAATAAGAAATCAGGATTTAAAATTTACACTTTTTGTCTTTGTTTAACAGGTGCGGCTAAGGGATCCTTCCTCTCTGAAGTCTGAGCATGTGTTAGAAGCACACACAGGAACCCTGTCAGATTTTGACGTATCAGGAAACCTTTTGGTTACTTGTGGGTTCTGCTCTAGGTGTGATATATGTCTGTTATTTCATATACTCTAACACTTAAATTGTTACTCTAGGTTGTCTTGCTGTAAGAAAAAATCCTATGATAATTTCTTATTCAATTTTTTCTTGTTAGAATGGGACATTTAGCAATAGACAGATTTCTCATGGTGTATGATCTAAGAACACTGAGAGCTATTCCACTTCAGGTAAAATATTTTATATGCAGATGATTTACTATTATTTTGAAATCACTTGAATGTATGCTTGAAATGTTCAGCTTAGAAAATATCCAACCCCATACACAGGGATTTTTGTTGTGACTGTAGCTGACATTAGTCAATCCTTTTCAGTAATACCCTCACCTGTAAAACTGCACCATAGGATTGAATGTTACCTTGACCTCATCAAGTAAGATATGAGTAACTAGGAAATTGAAATTTTGTTAAATGGCTACCTCTTTAAAAAGAAGTTGATTTGCATGGAAGCATGTTGCCTGGGAGAACATCGAACAATGTCAAACCCAGCAATGTCTTCAATTGGTGTGATCAGTTGCAGTTTCCAATAAAATGATTATCAATTCATCTTTTTCATCCATTCCCTCAACTAAAATACCTGCACACACCTAATGAGAATCCTTTTCTACATCAATATCTTGACTTCCCCATTAAAAAGTTTAAAACATCCAATCAACAAGGATTAAATTGTAGCTTATTATAACTTGTTACCAATCCTGATGTTACTGTGAAAGTTTGTTTGCATGTGATTGAATATTATGTCTATTTCACTGTTAAGGTTGCCATTGATCCATTGATGTCAGTGTGAAAGTTTGACTGTATGCATGCTATTAAATATGTGTCAATTTCACTTTTAAGGTTGCCATCGATCCATTGATATTGAAGTTTGTTCCTGCATTTACATCAAGAGTAGCAGTGGTTTCTCAGGTCTGTTCAATTTTTAGTTGAGTCATAGGTTTCTACCTAAGTTACGTAGGTTGAAGAAAGTTTTTTTGGCTCAGAGGCACTAAGCAAGGGCTCTGAGAAAGAAACTCTTGCAGGGGTTATCTGGCCCACTATGTTAAAATTATTTAGTTTTGTGCACTTTAAGTGTTTGTTTGAAATAAAATGTAATTGATTATTTTGTAATTGGCATAACATAGATGAAGTAATTGCCAAAAGAAATAATCAAAAGTCAAAAAGCAAAGCAAAAGGTGCTGCAATTGAACAGCTTGTTTTATTTGTGTTTTGATCTTCAATTATGTTTCTGAATAACACTGTCTGTGAAATATCTTAAATAAATGCCAAAATGCATAAAGGTGAACTTCTCTGAAGTTGTTTCAAGGAGATATCTTTTACAGGCAATGTCCATCATAGTAAATAATTATTGTAGCAGATATAAAAAACACCTTTCGTGAAATGGACAAAAGCGATGATAATGTTAAACAAGCAAAACATGGCATTGATGATGATCACCATCCTTAAATTTGATAAAAAGTTTTATAAAATGCTTTTTCTGCACTAGCCTTTGAGTTTCATTTGATCAGTTTTTCTTGTTCATTAACATTTCTCACTTAAAGTACTCTCCTTCCAGATTTTTTGTATGTTCACAAACAACAGTTCTTATTATTACCATGCTTAGTTATATTATGTACTGAACCTTTCATTGTCTAAATTTATTTTAGAATGGACAATTTCAGCTTCATGAACCAGGTGGTCTTGTGACGCAGTCATCAATGATGGTGTACCATGTTAACACTCATGGCTCTTTATGCACCACTTTTGACATTTCTGCAACATGTCAGACCATGGTATTTGGAGATGCAGGAGGTAGCTTGTGCATTTTAGACCCCATGTGAGAAATAAGCATCACAGAGTTCTGAGCTGCCACTGTTTTAGTTGCCATTGGCAATCAGGAAAAAAACATTGATGGTGAAACATCACCAATCTGGCAACCTGTGTTCAGCAGTTATGCTACAAGTTGTAATGTTTTATAGTAATGGTGTGAACTGTGTAGTCAAAGCGAGATAAACATTCCATCAAATATTTCTTAATTGACATGCTCCACTGTTTTCTTCAATGAAAATTTGTCTCTTTCATTGATTGCCCAAGCATAAGCCTGGAGATGTTGTGATTAAGTGTTAGTAAGCAGTTAGAATGATGTGTAGAGTATTTCTGAAATTGTATTCTGTTCTAATACAAGTTTTCCTTGTTTACTCTAACACCAGGAAATACACATCTCTGGGGGGACACTCAGGAAAAAGACATTTTGTTTAACATGTATTCAAGGGAAACAGAATTTGCTGCTCCTGTAAGTGCAAGAGACTGCTTCCATTATTTTAGTCATGTACTGTAGTCAGAATGAGAAAACAGAATAATATGTCTCTTCATGTACATTTGCTTGCAGTGCTTCATTCATTGGTCTCTCACACATTAATTGTCCATCATACATTTTGATTGACATTTCATTTTCCTTAATCCAATATGTTTGACAGATTTTAGACTGGTGTTGTCTCACATTTCAATTTCTAACCAAGTGTAAGTTCTGCAGTGTGTCTCAATTTTTAAACAGAACCCCATATTCACCAAAATTGCAATCACCCTTATCTATATGATTATATTGTTGGTTAGTTGTCAATATATTGAATAAGGCATAAAAGAAAAAAGACTGCTTGTTGCTGCTATTTAATGTAGGTTTTAACTCATAGTATGGAGTTGTTTGTGTGGCAGATTCCTCATCTTCATCCTTTGGCCATCGATGATTATTCTATTCCACTCTCCACTTTTCCTCTTCCTATGCCAAAGTGAGTTGTTGTGTTTGTTGCAGTTTGGGATCTTTTTGGTTTTAAAGTTTTATGTGCGTGGGTGCGTAGTCTTGAGTCAAAGGAATTGAAACTAAAACTCTTTAAACTAGGGAATCACAACGCATACTTTCAGTTATAAGTAACAATTATACAAAGACACCAGTTTTCTTTTGTGTCTTGCTATAGTCTTAGTTTGATTCGGACTACTCTTGTGTTCATGTATATTACTGCCCCAAAACATGCACTTTGATCAACATCAGAGTTAACTATTGAGATCTTGGATTTAACATTGCAATGACCTCATGGAGAAATTAGCTCAATTTACTTGTCAAAATGGTCTCTTGAGACCTGGTAAAAATGTGAATGAACATGTCATGAACATAATAAAGCATGGCATAAGGGTCTGTCATATTTAGCAAATGTTACCCTCAGTGATCCACAATTTTTCTCCCCTGTTTCCTGTAAAACTTATCTATACCAAGGAGTCAACACCATTATTAAGAAGATACAAGGGTTCACAACACTCATGTGACAACATTTTTTCTCCACAGTGGTCCACTACTTTCTGACTGGCCAGCAGAAAATATGGTGTTTGGAGACAGGTACTGGTTGGGTGTTTAACCAACTATTTAAAATGCATTTGGTGTCCATGATTTACAATGAATTAGGGCAGTAAAAGTTATATGTTCCAATGCGGCTTCCTTTCCCTCCTCCTCTCCCTTCTCTTAGTTTGCTCTCATTACTTTCAGGTGTGTCTGTGACATCAATTTGATTGATAAGAAATATGTTGCTGAGTTATTAAGAAAAGCTTGTTTGCTATTGTTATATTGCCATCAGTTCCATTAAGTTTCATACAGAATGCTTCAGACTCTGCCTTTTATTCACAAGATTAACATTTCAGATTAAAATGTCAGGACAGCCAGATTTGTTCTAAGCCTAATGTGGCTGGATTGCTGTTGGCCTAAACTTTTTGTGGGATTTTTGCAAGTCTTAAAAAATTGGTCTTTAGAGTTTTTTTTTATTATTATTATTTTAAAACTGAAATTTACCCATCTAAGCTGTAAACTCCTTACTTATTGAAGTGAGACCATCAAAATTTCCTTGTCTTCATTTTGTAACAGGCCTACTCCACCAATTGAACCTGAAATTCTCCGCACGATGGTTGTCAGGCATTTTATTGGTTATGCACCTAACCCCGGAAGCAGAAAACGTAATCAGGTATTTTTTATGCTAATTTGTATTTTATGGTATGATATTAGGTGATAATCTCTTTGTTATTTGTCAGTTTTGTCACCTTGTATCATTGTAGGTAGCATACCCACTTAGAGATTTATCATTGAATTCCCAAGAGGAAGAAAACAGTGTGCCAGATTCACCCATGAACAGAGGTATTGTGACAGTCAGGATATCTGGAGGTCTCGCCCCATTGCAACGCCGCCCATTATCACCTTTGCAAGTTTGCCCCCCTGTAGTTTTCCCCCACCTTTACCAGTTCCAGTTCTCCCCAAAGTCTTTCAACTCGTATCCTTAGGGCAGAATGTATTCTGCTGAAATTGTAAAGAATTTTGATCAATATGAAATTTCAGAGCGAAATCATAACAAAGTGTGATAAGTATGCAAATTAGCAGCCTTGTTACTGCATGAGTGATCCAAAGCCACTATATCACTGTGGTCTTTATCTTGCTGGCTTGACACTATTTTATGTTAGTATCCAAAGCAAATTTAAAGAGTTAGTTTCATGAACAATCTAAACTAAAATGGCTTCTTAAGGAGCTAATATAAAACTGATTCTAAAGTAAACATGTTGCTCAAAACATTTCATGATTTTGACAGAACTTGCAGGCGAGTAAAACTGAGGGGAACTCACAGGCTAGATAAGGTCTGGGTAACCTTGCAGGCCAGTAAAGGGTGCAGGCGAACCCGCTTCACTTTAGGAGGCGTATTCGCAAAGGTGGTAGGGAGTAAACTAGCAATGGGTCCAAACTTCCTATTCCTCATCTATCCCTTTTAATATCATGAAAGGACCAGAAAAGTTTCCAGATGGGGATTATGTGTGTGTTGGAAAGAGTGAGGATGTCACACAGCCTCGGTTGCTCAAGGCTTCTCAAAAAGGAAAAAGGGACAAGGCATTCCCTTTCTCCTCTGCAGGCATATGATGTGACGTTGGGTAGGAGAAGCTTTGAATGCCCAAATTTTTTATCCCCATTTCCATTCCTCTTGGTAACTTCAGTATGTATTAATTCATCTTCGACCTCCAGTTGTAGTTGTATCCAAGTGGTTTAGTATTGGTGTGCCTTTGCTGCATGCTTTGCTAGAAAGTCCTACATGTAATCTGATTGGCTGCCCTACCTGCTATCAATTCTTCGATAGATTATAAGTGCAATGACTGGCCTAACTGTGAAAGGTTGAAAACGAAATAAAATAAAACCAGGAGTAGGCTTTGTGTGGTTGTTAACTTTTGCATGACTATTAGATGTAAATTTAAAAAATTATAGTATATTTTTTGATAATCTAACTTTTAATTAGTAATTAGAGAAACTTTGTTTTAAATCAAAGTGGACGTCTGTAAAAACTCTTAGCATGAAACACGACTTTCTTGTCATTATCACTGTCACTGTTTTAACCTTACACTTTTACTTCTACTGATTGCCTTCAGATGATGATCCTGGAAATGTTATACCAAAGCACTACAGAAGAGTAGAGATCAAATACTCAAAACTTGGTGAGTTACATGCCCACTAATAGTGTTCTTTTTTTCCTTTGTCTCCTTTTTTTGTCTTTTTTTGCTCGTTTTTATCGTTTTTAAATAATCATTATTATTATTAATATCATTATTATTATTATTATTATTATTATTATTATTATTATTAGATATAGCAAATGATAAACAATTGGAAAATAGGACAGGCCATTATCCTTTTCATACATGATGGTAAAGCTCATGATCAGTTTGATTAAGTATTCTGTCCCGTTCAAATGTAATCTTTACTATTATGTCATTTCAGGCGTTGAAGACTTTGATTTCAAGCACTACAACAGGACATCATTTGCTGGTTTGGAGACGCACATTCCAAATGCTTACTGTAACGCCATGCTGCAGGTAAAAAAACTAAAACGGTAGAAGGCCTTCAGCATAGTGATATTTCACATTGAGAAAGGTAAATCTTTAAGATAAAGGATTATCAGATGGGTAACTCTAGAATGTGCGGATACCACGGAGAGATTCACATGGTTTGCAAATGATGCGTAGGTCAAGTTTTTGAAATAGCCTTCAATAATACGGTTCAGTGGTGTTTACGTGCCTTAAACTTAGTCAGTTAGTCAGTCATTCAGTCAGTTTTCTGCCAGTCAGCGGTTGTCAGTCAGACAGTTTTATTCAGTTGTCCTCGAGAGCTATCGACGCCTCAGTAGTTTTCCTTGTTAGACTGGATATAAACGAATACAAGGGAACTAAGATTTGATTATTGGTACTCACCTCTTGGACTTGTTAGTCACTCAGGCACTAAGTGCGTTTCTTCTACTTTTTTTTCCTCTTTAGCTCTTTTATTTCATTGAACCGCTTAGAGTGGGAATGCAAAACCATTTGTGCCATCGAGAATTCTGTATGGCGTGTGAACTTGGTTTCTTATTTCACATGCTGGACATGTCCTCTGGACAAACCTGCCAGGTCAGACAAGTCGTTTGCAACTGCATCTTTGCTCCATGACCGGGAGAGAGAGTATCTATATTAATCTTCAACTCAGTGGCATTTTTTGCAAGATAGGCTTGGTCTTCTTCCAGCACGAGAAAAATGGGGAGATCGGTACTTCGTTACCATAATTCATTGTGCATATGTTGTGGCACTGCAACTATTTCAACATTGTTATCCCTTTTGATGTGATGTCTGACAATGTTTTACAGAAAAAAATCTTGAGCTTAAAATTGCTACTTGTCTTTAGGTATCACTTTCCCAGAATTGTGGAAAAAGTTGTCTTTTTAATCTTTTCTTTGGTCATAAATATACATTCTAGCTGAGTTTCATCGGAGCTGACCGTGTTCTTCTCGGCTCGTAGGCCAATAACTTTCTCCGAGCTTTTCGTACCATTCCTGAGGCAGCAGCGTTGGGTTTAGTCCTGAACGATGTCGATGAGTCCTTTGGAAATGCTAACTTTCCTCGCTTGATACAAAGCTGGTTTAGATTTGTTCTTCAACAGATGCATCAGGTAGGTGTATTGCATAAAGGGTGTGAGTTTCTGAAGAAACTGTGGTGCTGTGTCGGTGGGAGAGTATAACAGGGTAATTTAGAATTATCATTTGAGTTGATAATGTAAATTGGCCACCGTAAAGAGCGTTAGCCCTTCGTCATCCGGTCTGACGAAGGGCTAACGCTCAAGACTTCAGCTTTGAAACCCTTTACGGTGGCCAATTTACGTTATAAACTAAATTGATAATGGTAAAAAACCTAAGTGTATTGCAGTTCGTTTGCGGAACAAAGTCCGTTTACGCGGTCACGTTGTAATAACATATTCACCAAGATTGCCTTAATTCCTATAATCAAAATTGTAAATATTTAGAAATATCCTTGGTTCAAGTTAAGGTTGTGCGTTTTTTATTCCTCTCTCAACAGGACACTCTTGAACCACCTAACGTATCGGATGGAGAAAAGGACGATATACAGACTACGTGAGTACGAGAATGTTAAATGTATGAAATGTTTCGATAGCTTTGTTCGTTTTCGTAAATTGTTGGAAACCCATTGGTTGACGGATGTGTCTTAACGGACTATATTGTGTAATTTTTGGACACAAACGAGACAAACAAATGCACTAACGGCTGTAGAATTATCACAGAATTGAATTTCACCTTTTCTCTACAAATTGGCTAGTGTGAAATCGTCCACTTCGACTAACCCGCTGCTGACAATTTTTCCTCTCACTATTTTTTAATCAATATATTCCTATGCGTACAAATGATGTCCTTCTTATTTTGATATTGTTATATAGGACTGGCAAACCTCTTCAGATGTCTTTAATTCAGCGACTGTTTGGATCAAATGTTCAGCTACTTAGTCGGTGTCGCTGTGGTAAAGAGTCCAAAAGAGATTCAACCACATTGCTGTTCAACTTAGAATACCCTGAAATGTGTGAAGGTAAGATGGCGCTGAGCTTCATTCAAATCGACTGAAATTATAGACAAGCGCATTTGAGGGCAGCTCTGATGTCAAATATTACCTTTTCTTCTCCCAACAGAAAGCTTGCTCGACAGAAACATATCTAAATTGCAACAATGTCAGCGTCAACGTTGTTCCTCGCTATTTCAATGCTTTTAGTACGCTTCAACGTGGTTCCTCTCTATTTCTTATTAATTATTACAAAATAAGCCATAGTAACGATGCCTGGTTAATTTTCACTGATTTATTTTTACCAAATTTTTGATGAAAATTCATCGTGATACGTTACGTTGTTTCAATACACAGATCTGCTTCAGTTTCGAACACCTGGTTAATGCCCTTGCCTGTTTTATTATCTTGATAACGTAATTTTCTTCTATTTGAGATTTTATTCTTAAGTTTGACTTTAATTTTAATTTTACTTTTAACATAAACATAACTGTAATTTTAAAACTTTAATTTATTTGAGTATTTGAAAACAAAGTAATAATGTTCCTTTTATCGTCTGCCCAGAAAAGCAACAGGGTCCAGTGAGCTTCGAGTCAGTGATATCGTCGAGTTTGAGCCGTGAACAGAGTATGCAGGCTTGGTGTGATCAGTGCTCAAGATATCAACCCACAGTAGGTTTTACTTGACACACTTACATGTGTGAGTAATTGTGTAAAAGAATGCAGATACCTAGAACTGTAAGCTTTTAAGCAAGTGGAATCTGTTTTGTTGCTTGATGTCTCTCAGTGATCAGCATCGTGTAGTATGCTTCCATACATTTGCAGTTGTAGTACATTTTATAATCATATTTTGTTTCTCAATACATTTTTTGATGAAGATAAAATACAGTCTGGATGCGTTTAACTCACTTTTTAACTAAAATGTACGCTGTGAAGTAACTAATAGGAAACGTTGCCTTGTCTCAAACTTTCTTCGATATAGGTTCAAAGTCGCGAAGTTAAGAATCTACCAGACATCTTGGCTCTAAACTGCGGTATGGAGCATGCCAAAGAAGTTGAATTTTGGAAAATACAGCAACAGGTAAATGCAGTTGAACCCAGTAAGAGACAACCTGGCTAGTTCCAAAGAAGTGTAAACCTAAGAGACCGTTAGACATATTGGAAGCCAAGTCGTTGTACAGCCACAACATTGAAATGTAGAAATTAATCTGCTACTTTAAACGCGCTTTAAGACTAAGTCATTTGAAGTCATTCGTGGATGACCTCTACTAACCCAACGGGTAACCCCTGATATTGAGGTAGAATAATGCGAATTGGTCTCGTGCTCTTTTCTGATAAACAACTCCGAAAGTGACAGTGGTCGTCTACAAAGCGTTATCGTTGACGGGGATTCATCAAAAAAATGCTAGAGCAGAGAGGAGACAGCGATTGTTCCCTTAGGTGAGGTGCACACCAGAGAGGGTTCCTTGTGAGCATAATCATCCACAATGAAATCAAATGAGTTAAATTCCTGTATCCTCTGCAAATGTCACCGAAATCGTATGTTCGTAACTTGAATTATCGAAGCACCCAAACTTAACTTTGCACAACACGTGGATCTCGGTTAACTTCAAAAGCATATTTAAGTTTGAAAATAAAACATTTCTCCTAGTTACTAGATCCGCCAAAGCCCGAGGAGAAGTCCACTTCCCTTCCATCTTCCGGCCGTTCTTGTCGTTATGGCAACGCGTGCTCCAGACCGGACTGCAAGTTTAGACACGATAGAGATGTTGCATCGGAAAGTGGGTATGTGCAGTCAAACATAGAATAAGTGGGCGGATATAAAATCTTGCTATAAAACGTAGTAATTTACAGGAGGATTAATTATGAGTTGTCAGAAGCTACCGACAGATGGCGGGATAGCGAAGTAAAAGGTACAGAAAACAGGAAGTTTTTCAAACTGCCCCTTTTCCTCAATTGTGGGCTTGTCGGTGTTATTTATGACCGCTAGCAGTCCCCCTTAGACAATAGAAAACTTTGTGTCGCCCATTAACTCTGAATCTTAGACCACCTTCTCATGTGTGTGTTGAAATTGTACGATTGAGATGTTCGAGGCGCAACGTGGCATTAAACAGTGAAAAACTTTGTGATATACGAAAGTGCTGTTTCAGCAAGAACTCTGTTGACCGAAATGGTTTTGCTTTAATTTGAAATTCAGCCTATTTCGTTGCACCTATTTGAGAGTATTCTGAACGGTGCATTGACTGATCTTTCTTATTTTACTGACTGGAGTGTCTTTTCACTGTGCGGTGTCACTCTTTAGTGGGGTTCAAAACGGTTCAGTTCCAGCCGGGCGAAGAAGTGCAGTTCTTTTGTTCCTTGCCATTTCACTGATGTCCTGTTCTACGAGTGATTAAGTTTATTTTTCACTAGGCGGGTGGAGGTTCCCGATGAAGAAAGACTTAATGGTTGGGTTCCACTCTCGATAATGATATCGTTTGACTCCGGTAAAATGCAAGTGATCAAGATTGATGAGGTACCATCTACTTTCAAGGTGTAAATTCTTCGTGTTGTTATTATTTATTTTACTCTAAGAAAACCAAGGGTACGATATTGCAGCATCTTACATAATGAAAAGATCAATCCTCTGCAAATCTTCTCAGCCTCTCATGCACCAAGCAATTTTTTGTCTTCTGTTACTCTCAATACTTGATGATAGCCACCAACCTTTGTCAAACAAAATGCAAGCCGGGGAAAGGTTAACTGAACCTTGACAAGTCTTTTTGATAAAACCTACTCTCCTTCTTCCACCAGATTAGCTGTTTAAACTCAAATATTAGAGTTCTGATGCTGGTGTTGTACTAAAGAAATGTAAAATGGTTTCCGTGTTTACATAGCCTGATGTAAACACTTGGGAGGTTGGGAGAACACGAGATGAGCATAGGAAACCACGACACGAAGCGTAGTAGTTTCCAGTTTATCGAGTGTTCTCCCAACCTCCCAAGTGTTTACATCAGGCTATGTAAACACGGAAACCATTTTACATTTCTTTTATAAAATAACTAATGAAAGAGGAACGAAAACCGTGTTTACATACGCTCATGTAAAATGGTTTTATGGCCAATCAGAGCGCACGTACTATTTGAATTATTTTCTCATTCTATTTGTTTGATAAAGCTTTTCAAGAAGCTTCGTTGAATGGGGGTTTGTATTGGTGTAACTGGTGTTCTCACCATATTTTGACGCTTTTTGCGATCTATTACTGAACAGTTGCACGTGAAATCTATTTGTTTTATATAATAAGTAAAAACCAATCAAAAGGTGCGTACCCTTCAGCTTCTTCTACAAGTTTATGTATTTCTCTCTTTCTTTTGTTTGAATTTTTACTTTTTCAGAATCAGAAAGCAAGATGTTCGGAAAATGAGGTCGTGTACGATCTGTTAGCAACTGTGGGCCATGTGCAGGACTTCAAATCGGGTGGAAACCTGGTGGCTCACATTCATGTTGGTAATACCTACCACAGTCGTAAAGAGGTTCGGGCGAGTCTCAAATAATCCCTAGTTGTTCGTGTCACATGAATGTAGTGATAAATCTTTTTTCACGTTTGGACTGAAACATTTGTGCGAACTCTTTTTAAGAACAAAAAAATACTTTTTTTTCTGCATGAAATCCTAGTAAGTTTCTGGAGAACCAGCATCAATGTTCCTGTTCTTTTTTTTCTTTTTTTCTTTTTTCTAGGGCGTGACATGCAGTCAGTGGTACTTATTTAATGATTTCGCCATCACTCCTATATCACCAGTAAGCTACAGCTTTTTGGTTTAATGATATTGATGACAAATAATATATTTCAGTTTAATACGATTTAAAGAATACATTGTACAAATAGTGTCATCTGCGGATAAAAAAAAAACGTAGATATGTCGCTTATTCTCTTTTCATGAACGTATTCTGAGAAGCAATCATTGGATTGTCTTACGGGCCTGAAAACGCAGGGCGACACGTCGTTGGGACAAGTCACGGGGCAAGTCTCAGCGACAATTCGCTTCGTGAGAGAATAACCCTTAATTAAGCACGAATTTTTGGTACCGCAACAATGATCGGAGTGATAGAGGGAGTAACGACTTGCTTTGGAAGCAACACACGCGAGGCGTTTTGACTTGGAGACCAGCCATAGCGACTTTGACCTTCTGTGGCCTAGCCTCCATAAAATGACGTGGTATTTATATTTCTGCAGAACGATGCAGTTCATTTTTCGTTAGATTGGAAGTTACCATGTGCTGTTGTTTTTACAAGGAGAGACATAAATGGTCGTCATGAAACTGCAAGTAAGTAGTAGATATGATTCAGTTTGTTTGATGTGATTCATTTCAACTCATTTATATTTTCCCTTGTCACAATAGTCCGTCAAAGAATCGATGACAGCGTTTTGTATCAGGACGTGTCCCTTGTCAGAAGAGGCAGCGTGTCCCGTGATTTCACCCCCCTGGGACCTGATGAGCTGCCGAAAGAGGGAGATCTTGTGGGGCTAGACGCAGAATTTGTAACACTGAATCAGGTGTGAACCATTCTGTATAATTCTTGAAAACAGATCTGTGGGATTCTTGTACCGCTCAAGGTCTTTGAAGGGCTTGAAGTTGTCTTTATATTATTTACAGTCATTGTGAACACATTTATTTATTTATTTATTTATTTCAATCTCTGCAGTTGGGTTGTTCGAAAGCCGATTGACACCAATCATTTGTTAACTACTTCGTAAAAACCTGCCCGTTGCAATCAATTTGAATAAATGCTCAGAATGCTTTGAAAAATCCACATTGAAAATTTCGTAACCCAAGTGTGACTGCAGTTCTCACTTGTTGTTCTTAAGGTCCTTAACATTTGAAGTCAGTGGGGAAGTTCTACCGTGGTTGAAAAACTAAAATCTGTGTAATTCCCTGCGTTTTTGCTATCACTAGGAAAGCAGTGAGTTCGTCACTGATCGAATCCAATTTTCCTGACGCATTGACAGGTTGGGGGGGGCGGGGTATGTGCACATGTGGGTACTCAAGCAGAACCTTATTTAGCAGCGTGTTAATTTTTTAGGAGGAAGCAGAGATAAGAAGTGATGGCACCAGGTCAACCATAAAACCAAGTCAGATGAGTGTAGCGCGTGTTACCGTCGTCCGAGGGTAAGAATGCCATGGTCGTTACCTTCGCGTTTATTCCCATTGCATGCATTGAAGAACAGCAATTAGAATTAGAGTCTCAAAAGACTACTTTGGATTGTCCATACTAACATACACTGATCAGTGATGTGACATTCTTGTAAAGGTACCTTACTTAGTGTTGATTTAATTTACGACCCTACCTACCTCTTTTTATGGAGTGTAAATATCAGCTGCATGGCGGCTGATCCCTATTGAGCATTATAACGAAAAGTGCTCGTTCTGTTCTATCTTGAATTTTCGTGTTACCGGTACTCATATTTTCATTTTTTCTGCAGAAATGGGCAATTGACTGGTGTACCATTTATTGATGACTACATTTCAACCACAGAACAGGTTAGTCTCATTTCTTGCAGATATTGGGATATTGATTTCAAGCTATTGCCATCTAAACAGAGGGCTACATCACCTTGAAACTTTAGCTTACTGGAAAACAGTTATTTGACGATTGTCTAGTTGACATTTTCTTGCTAAAGCTTAGTGATTTGTGATAAGAGTTTCTTCCCTGACATAAACCCACGACATGAATGGCCTGACGTGACGCAAAAAGCGTGAAGAACACGATTCGCTATCTATTCAGGCTTACTCCTAAAATCCTCAGTTAGTTTGTCTTCCACGGCATGGCGTGATGCGTCAAGTCGCGAAGAGTGTGAAGAATAAGAATCGCAGTCTATGCAGGCGTCCGGCCAGAAAGGTTTGGCAAGGAGTAAGGTCGCTTGATTGTTTCCTATTTGTCGCTGTTCCTCGCACATGTTTAAAGGAGCTAAGAAAATAGGAGGTTTAAAATGGACTTTATGATGATTCGATCTTTGCCTTTCAGGTTGTTGATTACCTAACCAAGTTTTCAGGTATAAAACCAGGGGACTTGGACGCAACAATGTCTTCCAAACATCTCACCACACTTAAAACTACTTATCGCAAGCTGAGGGCTTTAGTCGCAAGAAAAGTGAAGTTTGTTGGTCATGGCCTGAAGAAAGATTTCCGAGTCATAAACATATTGGTACGTTATGATTATAGAGAGGATATGATGTTGTTTTACGGCGCGACAAAATCATGACCCATTTACCTATACACTACCATACTAAACCTAGCCAAAACTAAGTTTTGTTACTGATGGTGTTCTTATTTATTAACATCTTTTTACGTCTATCTTTTTTTTTTGCTTTTGGTTTGCTGATACATGTTGTTGTCATAGTTGCTGTTGTTATGTTGTTGCTGTTCTTCTCCTTCGTCGTCGTCTTTTACCAAGTAGGTAAATTTGTGTTCTATAAACGAGTTGTTGTACTTTCTAGGTTCCAAAAGAGCAAGTATTTGACACTGTGGAACTCTTTCATCTGCCACGTCAACGATTCATTTCCTTGCGATTTTTGGCCTGGTATTTTCTAGGTAGATCTATGAATACTGTAAAACTTTGTTGCCTGATGTCTTTTATTTGACTTATACGACCAACTGACTGACTTTGGTTTAACGATTGATTTATTGATTGAGTGAGTAACCAGTTGATTGATTGAAATATTTATCTATTCATTTATTGGTTGATCGTACCACGGCAATTTAGCTCATCATTGAGTTCTCAGTTGCACAGTGGTAGAGCAACATAGCGCGGGATCCCAAGGTCTGAGGTTTGACTCCGCCTGGAGGACGCAGACTCTCTTTGTCCCACGCTTTGCCCCACGCTCCAAGACAAAACGAATAAAAGATTCCTTTATTCCATAACTCAACTGGATACGAGCCAATTTTGTAATTCTACTAGCTTCGAATTTATAATTGTCCTTAACATTTTATTTGTCATGTTTACTGCAGGGTTAACAATCCAGTCCGAAACTCATGATAGTACTGAAGACGCCAAAACAGCCTTACAACTGTACAGGAAATACGAAGAGTTGTCTTCAAAAGGAGAGTTTAGAAAAGTTTTGAAACAGCTTTACGAGGATGGAAGAAAGTCTGGATGGAAAGTTGAAGAAAAGGATTATTAATACCTCTAATGCCTTTTAGTTTGGAACGAGATGAGCTGTTTTTTTTTTTCAGCATCTATTAACGACGACATTCCTCATGGCTCAGAACTGTGTAGATATTTACAAGATATTAAATTATTTATCAAATGCATCAGCTCGCTGTTATTTCGTGCTATCGGAGTTAAAGACATTTAGAGAAAAAAAAAGTTAGCACTTGACCCTACATTTAATAAAAAAGGAATACTGGCTTGCGTG
Organism: Pocillopora verrucosa; assembly: GCF_036669915.1. Taxonomy (NCBI): domain Eukaryota; kingdom Metazoa; phylum Cnidaria; class Anthozoa; order Scleractinia; family Pocilloporidae; genus Pocillopora; species Pocillopora verrucosa. The sequence goes on from NC_089312.1 coordinate 12,561,258, forward strand.
GAACAACCCCGGTTTCTTTGTGTGTGCGTGTGTGTGTGTGTGTGTGTGTCGTTTTGCTTGTTGTTTTATATCTTTGTATATATTCTAATTTTTTTAGTATTTTTTAAGAGTTACTGGGATCATAGAAAATATATCATAAATAAGATTGAGAGCATAATTGCTCTCTCGGCGATGAATATGCGTTATAGCAAGTGTGGTGCTAAGATGTCTGAGTATAGCGTTTTTGTTTCTCGATCTCGATTTGTTTCAAAAACATTACTTTAGGCTCGTCTTAGTTTTCTATTGGCGACTGTCTTCAAGAATTAAACGGTTGATCTACAAACTTTTTGAAAACTTTTTCCCCGAAAAGGGGAAGAAACGGGAAGACGACTGGGTGATCGATTCCAAGAAGACCATCGTGACGTAGAAAAGAATGACAAAGATGCATCTAAGCCAGTCGCAAGACACTTTATTCTCCCAATCATTTTTAAAAAAATATGGCATTCTGCGACCTTTCCTTACATCTAGGCTGTTCGGAAAGCCGCGAATCTCTAGAACTAAAGTTAATCTTTCAAATCGGCGGTCTAAGGCGTCCTCTTACTCTCTGCCGTATCAACGAAAGCTTTTAATTTGGCTATTTTTTCCTTGTCTTTTTCACGTTACTGTGTTCCCACTAATAGCGTAACTCAATCTCCCTGTACATAAATCACACATGTATAGGACTTGAAACGTTAGCTTCGGAAACTCTCCACAGTGGCTACTTTACTTGATCAACTCAAGTATTAAAACCAAATTATCTTGTGATCCTTCCCTCTGAACACAGTTCCTTGAGAGACTTTCTCCCTTTCTTTATCTTTAAACTTACATAAGTTCCAATTTTTTCCTGGGACAGTTTGTTCCCATTCTATCACAAGAGCGAAAGGCTTATCCCAGCATTCTAAGCGGTCACAAAATAGTGACTCACCGTTACAACTTGACGTGTTTGCGTGATGAACGAAATTATGGAGATCCATATCCATAGAACGATATCATGCCTCGTTATGGCTGTGCTTTTTTTGTTATGGGACTATTCTTCAGGTAAAATCTATGGAATATTCAGCACTGCTTGTTTTATTGGCGCAATAGCACAATACTTAATGATGTATATGTTTCACCTTGCAGCTGAAGGCCCACGAGTCCGTCTATTCTCTGCTACAGACTTCATGCTTTTCGATAGCAATGACCTTCTTTATTTTGAAATCTTACAACCAAAGAACATAAGTTATATCTACAAGGTTAAACCAGCGAAAAACTTCGGAACCAAATTTGTAAGTAATTCATTAATTGATGTCAACGAACTATTTCTTAATTATAAAATCTTAATTACTAGCTGAGTCAGCCCAAATGCGGACGCAGTCATTTTATTTATCACGTTCCCAAGAGAGTCTGAGCTTGATTTCACCTGTGCCACCGGTTTAATCAGAAATGTAACGTCCTAAACCTCCTTCACTTTCTACGTTTTCCCTTTCAACTTCCTTGCATACGGTTTGAGCCCTACTTTAATTTGCCTTGTAATAAAGTTGTCTTGGGTTAGTTTTTGTAAAGGTCCATGTAGTGGTTTAAAGGCATTCTCTGTACAGGTATGAATCACTGTAGAGAGCTAATCGTCAATCGATATCTTTTCAAAAAACGCCTTTTAGCCCCTTAACTCCCAGAAGTGACAAACATTTACCTTCTCCCTTTGATATCCACTTGTTTTCTAGCAAACGGTTGATGAGAATACTCAAACTTATCAGGAATTTTATCGTGATCTTGGACCAAATTCTCGTAACTAATTTACAAGGAATTGTGTAGCAGCAAGAGGAGAGAATTAATAATCAGATCTTGGGAATTAGAGGTTTAAAGAACGTTCCTGTGCTTCATAGTAACTGCTGGTCGATGGGCACTTTGGTGATGTACAAATTGACCCTGATATCAATGATTCCTAATGTTCACTGGTTTTCATCTTTTTCTGTCTCTTTTCAGGAATTAGAATTAGGCACTGTAAACCTTGTTGCTGCTGATCCTATTGATGCTTGTCATTCAGTTGACAATGGTAAGGCTCTGTGGGGGTCAATAGCCTTAGTTGAAAGAGGGTGAGTGAGTGCAGACTTAACAAATTTATTGGACAGGGTTGACTCTTTACATCTAACATCAGTATACATGTTCTCCACATTGTTCTCTATCAATTTCCTGAGACGCTGACAATGAGAATGTGTTTAACAATCAAAGGGTTAAACATGATGGTGAGATAATCAGGTTTAAATGTGCTATTTCCTGCAACATCTGACAACACTTCTACATGTTTGGGACTATCATTTATAGGTATAGTGTTACCAAAGGAGTGCCAGCAAGACTTATTTCTATCTTTGTAGCCAATCAGAGTTGATATTGAGAAACCAATGCTTAGTAAATGGAGAATACATAGCCTGCATTTAGTACTTAATGAGTTGTATGTTTGTCTACATGTGAGTAGTGTTTACTGCAAGTTCTCCAAACTCCCCTCCGACTAATCCTTTGAGGCCACCAAGTCTGGAGTAAAGTGATGGGCCTGCCCCCCTGCTTATTACACTATCTCGTTGCATGGAGACTAATGCATATCTGATGCCTGTAAAAACATGAGTAACCTTATACTCTAGGGGTTGTTCCTTTGTCTCCAAAACCAAGACAGTGGAACATCATGGAGCTATTGCTGTATTTATATCAGACAATTTACAGTTTGACAATGCAGAATCTTTAGTGGACATGATCCATGATGGAACAACAAGAGAAGTCAGTATTCCTGCTGGATTCATCTTGGGATCTGATGGGTACTGCATTTTATTGATGTCATTACTGTCATTCACAAGTGAAATATTTAGCTTACCACAATGTTATTTTTTGAATTTTAGATTATTTGTTTGAAAGAGGATTTAAATGATTTAACTATTTTCCAGTAATTCCAAGAGCTTAGTGACATTTTCATTTGTCATTATAACCATATATTTAAGAGTCCTCTTTTTTCAGAGTTTCAATAAATCTGTTTTGATAAGTTAGAGCCAATTTAAATTTGAAATAAGAAAGAAGGACTGCATTGAGGAGAGATTATGAACTAACTGTGAAGATTTGGTGCAAAGCAAAGCTATCACTATGTGGTTGTTGCAGCCTGGCTCTCCTGTGACCCAGTAGTTTCTTTCCTTACCCATTCCCTCAGTTGGCCTTCTCAAGAATTTAACCAGTTATCCTACCTTTCATGTGTACTGGCATTTTTAGTTTGAAGAGCTCCTTATTTTAGCAGCACAGTTGTAGTTGTGTAAGACATCATTTGCGAAAACTCAGCTTTCATTTTTAAGGCACTGTTAACACTTACTTATAATTTTTCTCCATATAACCAAGGTATAATTTACAAGACTTACACTCATCTTTAAAAGGATGCTAATGCTGACTTTCATTTTTATTTGGTGGTCTTTTACATCTGAATACTAATTAGCTCAGTTTTTCATTAAGACTACATGCAGTGGTGGGCTCACACAGTGTTTGTCAAATTGCCAGGTATCACATCAAGCGTGGAATTGAAGAAGCAGGAATGGAAGCAGCGGTTATATCAATTCCACTCAACATCACTACAAGTCCACATCTTTATACCAGGCAACCACCTTGGTCGTATTGGTGATACAGATTTTTTTATTTGGAAATTTTGACAGATAGTCCACTAAATATATATTTAGAAGTACGGCTGTCAGTATTTTGTGGTGCAGCTTAGATTGACATTGTATATAATATAAAGGCAAGTTTCTAAAGAAACTGTGGTGATGCACTAGTGAGGGTATTATAAGATAGCACTAGATTCTGAAAAAAACAATGCTTTACTATGCTATTTTATCTTTCTAGTGTTAAAATGTTTTCTATTGTATGCTTTAATTGTTGGATACACAAACTTCTGTAGTTTAAGGAAGTTCAGCATAGCATAATACCTTTTATTAGGCCATCAAAGTGTTATTTGGAGGCCTCTATTTAGTCTCCTGTCTCCCAAGTAGTGTTGATTTGTTTTCCAGAAACCTATACACATAGGATTCTACAAATGTACTATGTATGGAGTTTGCTTTTATTTATAAGACATGGAATATAAAATACATCAGAGATCTGTATTGTATTATGAAAGGAGGATATTTTGGGAACTTGTTCTTGGTGATAGTTTAAAAATAGCTGCAGCTTTCTAAGATGTCAAATGTCAACTTTTGTGCTCTCATGGAGTTGGTTGACCTGTATTTTTGTTTTGAAATAATTGGACATTTTAGTAAGCTGAAAGAGGAGTTTTTCAATTCTGATGATATGTACCCCCAAGAAGTAGTAGTAGTAGTAGAAATGATTATTGTGGTATGTTAAGCTGCTTTTTGCCAAAATGTAGGCCTTGTCAAATGTTATGGTCAAAGTAGATATCTTACATATGTAAGAAATAAGAGAAACGTCATGGATACTAATACAGAAGATACAAATCAGATAGGCTTATGAAATCACAATGAAGATGCTGAGCTTGTACTTAATAATTAGATAATGCAGTTAATATTTTGACCTCAGGAGCATTGATCATGTTGTGTGGTCTTCTGATTTAGGGTCCTTAGTAGAATTGTTATCAGTAGTAGTGACTGACATTTTGTCAACCTGAGCAGAGGTCATAATTAAAGATGACAAACTATTACTAATACAGCTTTTTTATTCTGTGCAAATATTTTATTTATCCAGTATTTAGCTGGTTTGTCAGAAGTTGCCAGAGTTGTCTTTCATTTCCTACAATTTGATTGGTTTCCTTAAACAAGCCTTGAAATCTGATTGGTTGTTGTGTTTTAGTAAAGCTGTCCAATTGGTTTCATTGACTGGGAGAAAGAAAGCATAGAGGCAAATTGGTGCAATTCATGAATAAATCACCAATGAGAGCCAATCAGATTACAAGGATCAACAATGTTTTCATAATGGTGTGGAAAATAGTGCTACTTACTATTTACAGTAATTTGGAGAGGACTGGATGGACACATCACCATCATTGCCCACAAAAAGTCCAGACATGCTTATTGGCACTACACATATTGGTTTACACCATCCCTTATTACAGCGGAAGGAAGAGCTCCTTCAAAGTTACTGTTATCCTTTCCATTCTGTCTTGTTCTTTCACTTGAATCAGGGTGTACCAGTCCATTAAAATCATTAATTGGTTCTGCATGTCCAAGTTTTTTAGCTTTATTTTGTACCTGATGACCTTTGAGAGAATAAAGACCATACTTACACATATTTGCCTAGTAACCACTTCTACAAGAAACACCTGCATTTAATAACTATTCAAACTTCAATCTTAAAAGATTCTAGCATGACTTTGAGGCATGAGGAACAAAACTGCAATCTTTGTTTGTTTCTTTTGTCTTGTAACTCCAGAAGAGACTTAAGAACAAATAGAAAAAACAAACAAAAAATCTACCCAAAAGCTTGGATGCCTTGTTAGAATTGACATGCATCAAGCATGGGCTACCCAATGGAGGTTCACATAGCCAACATTCTTCATTACTTTGAAAATTGGTGATCACTCGTCAACATAGCATGGCCTGGATTTTTCAAAGGAGGTGAGAGTATTACTGTTTCAAACAGAGGGCAATTGCCAGATTGTCATGTTGACCTCCACACTGTGTGTTACTTAATGTGACAGAAAAAAAAAGGCTTAAAGGGTGAGGAGGTCATTAGCACCCAAGACACCACTAGCTATAACCTTCAGCAGTAGTCACAGCGCCTCTCGAGCACACAATTGCATAATTTTTTGCAATTTTTTTGACGCCTTTAGATAACTGTAATTGTACGATACGGGCTCTTCTGTTTCCGTCCTGAGACAACTCTAAGATCCCTCGAGATACTCAACCGATACTTCGAACGATACTTGCTGTTGCTCGTGTAGCTCGTGTAGCCCGTGTAGCCCTAACGTAGACCCCAGTCACCAACCTAAGGAGCTGAGAATGCTGGGAATCCAGTTACTGCTCATGCCCAGTGAAACCGGGAGAGGGCTCTTAGAATCATTGAAGTCTCCAATGGTGGAAATGAGAAGTAAAGTGGCCTAAAATTCGACTGTTTGGGACCGTTCCCAGAATTTAGGAAGAACATTCAACGATTGTCCAATGCTTTTTGCCACTGTCAGGAAAAGTTGTATCAATAGGCCCTTGCATCAGCGCAAATTCGATTCGACTCTTATTGAAGTACAGGGAAGTTGCTATGTCTCGGCATGAGGGTAAGTTTGTTTTCTCTTTTAGATTTGGAAATTGTGGCTTCCCTTCTGGAAAGCAGTTGTCCTCTTAAATTTCTTTATGTCACTGATGCCACAGTGTTTCAAGTTGTGTTTATCTCAGCCACAGTCTCTAAGAGTAGTCGTTTTCTAGAGTTGCATCCATAGTTCCGTTACGTTCACTTACACGTTCGAAAGGTGTAAATGAGCATGTTTGCTTGGGTTCTTTTCAACGCGCGGCGTCGAAACTGAGAGACCTCTCCTTTTAGTGGCAAAGTATGGCACACATTAAATACAATATTCTTTCTTATACTTCTTTGTATTCGACGTGAGTAATAAACTGGTGCAGTCACTTTATGATATTACCTATACATTTAAATATTTCACTGCGTCCTAGTACATAAGTTACATAGCTGTTGCTTTAAGGTTAATTTTCATCACCTCAAGACTGCTATCCTTGTCGTTTTACTGAAAATTGTACGTTGGGAATTGTGTGTAAATGTTTTATAAAAATCAATTCCTCAGTACAACCACTTTCTGGTCAGCTAATAATCAAGAGGATACAGAGGGACTAAAATTAATTTGGTTAGTTTCTCTGTAGCTTTCCTGCCTTTTTTTTAAGAAGAATGATGCATTAGATTCAAAACTACTGGTTGAAAGGGAAAGTAGTGAGGAAGGCCAAGAGCTTATTTGTGTATGACTAATAGCAGCAAATTAATTTTAGCAAATGACTTTTTAAGGGACACTGGCAAGGCTGTGTATGTGTGGTTTTACTTGTTCTATCAGCTCAGATTTATGTTCCTTTTTTACAAAGTATTTCTCACCAAAATTGTTTCCAATTCTGTTGTGTATATTTCATAGGATTCTTTGGTGGCTAGGAAAGGGCAAATTACCTAAAAGTTATACAATATTTATGGTTAAGAAGTTGCAAATGAACTTGACTAAAAAACTTGTTTAATTATCAGTATGAATTGCTCACTAGCTGATTCAAAAATAAGATTTTTTTCTCTGTCGAGATGTGGGTTGAAATCAGTATCCTAAGTACTACTGCTATTCTAGGTTAAAAACAAAGCAATTTTTTCTGTATGTCATATACCACAAGAGAAAGAAATTGGTCATGCATTTCATAACAATGGATTCTGTGACAGAAAAATATACAAATATCTGGGATAATGTTATAATTATGGTATTGTATTTACCAGGTAAGGCAGAGAGATTTCTTATGACTCCTTTTCTAACTCATGATTAGAATTTAGAACCTAGCTATGTTGTAAGGGTTAAACAAGTGAAATTTCCATGGTAATGTTCTGATTATCAAAATGTGGGTATTAGTTAAATACCTAGAGAAGACTGTTTTAGTTGTCAAATGGTGTAATGTCCTTTTATGCTATATTCTGTGGTTAGCTCTCTGCTTTATTCCATGAATTTATGTTCTTTCATTTTGTGAGTATTGTTTTCTCCATGATAGACCTGTGACCTGCACCCTACTGCACACATTCACTTAATCTTTGAGCTATTATAATTTAGTTCTGTGCAACGATCTAAGGAGAAATTAAGAATTGAAAATTTGGTCCAACAGTTGACAGTATACAATTTTGAATCACCAGTTCTGCAAAAAATGTATTAGCCATTTTGAAGGAATAAGAAAAAAAACTATCACCAAGAGTCAATTTCTCGACCTTTTTGCTTGCAGAGGGAAGGGCAATCCATTGGGCCAAGTAAGCAAATGTAATTTTTAGACAATGTGCTTTATGAGGACCAAGAGGTTCAAAATAGGAATTCAACTCATTGGCCTTGGTCTTTCACCCTTCATAATTCATTTTCCAAGTTCAGAGACCCACAGCCACTTTGACTTTCACAATTGTTTGCATGTGGGTACTTTTCTAAGAGTCAAGCTCAATTTCATCAGGGAAGTGGTAGTTTTGATTTTAGTTGCACAATCGTTCCCTGTATCACAGCATTCAATGACCCTTTTACTTAGAGCTATGCCTAGATTGGGTAGCTTTTTTTGCAGTCGGTAAAATGTCATGAATGTACAACTGGTTTTATGAATCACATCACCCTTGATTGCTTCTGCCTACATCACCTCTAGCTCTGCAAAATGAACCCTCTATGGGTTTGCCTTGTATCAAAGGAACCTTTTTAACTAAAAGTGGTGCTTAAGAAAGTCCACTTATCAAGAAATGAGCCTTGTTAGAGAATATTTGAGCCTCATAAGGGGATAATGGAGATCCAGTGTAAAAACAAAAGGCATTTTATAGTAGTGTACCCATTGGGTACCTATTTTTGTTTATCTATATTTAGGATTTTAGCCAAATTAAAGGTACAATTCATTGAAGGGAAAACTAATAAGTGCTCTCCTCAATTAAGTACCCTCCTTCATGTTAGCACCCTTTTTTTAGCCAAAATGTTAAATAAGGACCTGGGGTTTATTGAAGGAAACATGGTAGTTACTGTAATTATTCGATTTAGTGCCTGGGGGGCTTAGTTATGTATGCTACATCTAGGAAGGGCACCTAAAAGGGGTACAGGGTGCTTTTTCTTTTTTGGAAAAATAGCAGGTTGTGCAAAACAAATCCTTGATATTTATTTAAAAAGGAACAATATCAGAAACCATAAGAATAACAAATGTACAATGAATATTTGCAAAAAAAATGGAAGGGAATATACTCTAGTATTTCTTTCACTTGAAAAAGATGGGGCACATTATAAAAATACAGGTGCTTGAGTGTCTTAAGGGAGTGCTCATTGGAACAAGGGTGCTTTAAATGGAAATCAAATCATTTTAGGAGATATTGGCCCAAGTTTCAATTTTTGCTTTCTTAAGCATTTTTGGCAGTGTCATCAAATGATAAGAGAACGTTTTCAAAACACCCTGAAAAGGTTCTGTGGAAGAGGTTCTTGTAGAATTTTCCTAATCAATTCAGAAGCCTAGCACATTTTTCATTGATGCCAGCATCTACTGTGTTACTTAAATTGTAAGAACACTTTTCAACCAATTTGTTGAAGGAATGATCATTGACCGTGTTATTGTTTAATACTGTATGTATTTTCAGCAATGTATTGGCAAATAATTTAACTTATGTAAAGAGTTAATAAGTTTAAACTACCTAGTTTGTTTCATGAATTTGGGTTTGGACAATTTTAGGTGACTATGTCAATTCTAACATGCCATCCAATTTTAGATGACTAATTGTGACAGCAAATGTTATAGTGTTGTCTTTTTCCAGTGATAACAGTTATGTAGTCTTTAGTCAATAATGAATGGTTTTTTAAAACTTTCTCAAAGGTTGCTCTTTATCTTAAATCTATTCATAAAGACTTTTGAGCTGTGGAATCATCTAGTCATGAAATAATTTGTTTGTTCTTCTTTGAGTTCATGTTGGTTCAATTTTTGTCATTGTGGTGATTACATGTAAGTACTTATCTCTCCCCTCTCAGTTTGGTTATCATGTTTTCCTGTGTCATTATAGGCATTTTCCATTTCTATATATTGAAAGTTATCAATATTCTTTTAGTCTATCACTGATCACCATCACTCTTCAAAATGTTGATGTTCTTTGAAAAACATCTGCCATGAGTTAACAAGATAACTAAGGCAGTGATGGATCCGGTCACTGTGGCTGCTATATTAAACATATAGTTACAATCTATTAAAGCAGAATCCTTAAATTCTGCCATTAGCATAGTAAATTGGGTTGTAGGCTTCCACATGAACCCAGATGGTGTCTAAACCTGAATGAGACAAAATTTTAGATTGGGACAGTTGATATTTTTAAGGAAAGGATTGGTATTTTGTACACTAAGTATTAACTGGAAATGGTGAATTTTGCCTTGCCACACATTAATTTCAAAATTTCTGGAATAAGCATACCCCAGAACCCTTAGTCTAAACTACTTGACAGTACAGCTTTAATGCCTTAATTTCCTTTTGTTTCTCGCATTATTTGTCTACCATGAAGAAATGTACTAATTTATCTTTTATTCCATTGAACAGGTGTCAGTTGTGACTCGTGTAACATAGGAAATTTCCGTGGGAGGCGATTCAAATGTTTAATTTGCTATGATTATGACCTTTGTGCAACATGTTATGAAAATGGAGCAACAACTACAAGGCACACAGCAGATCATCCAATGCAATGTATTCTTACTAGAACAGATTTTGGTAAGGATGCTGCCAGAACTTTGATTGTATACATTACACTGATTCAGGATTTTTTACCCTTTGGGTTTAACAGAGTGAAATTACTTTGTATTTCAATAGTGATTTTACCCAAATTTGTCTGCTGACTTCTTTAGTTTGGCATGACCCACATTTTTGGTCAGCCACTTTATCTCCAGTTGTTCAACCACTCTTCTTACTTAATATGAACAGTTTTCCAAAGCATTTTTAGAATCTCAAATGAGCTCTAGAATTTCAGAAAGTGCATCAGTGAATTTCATGTGTTCCTTGTATACGTAAATACACATTTAAGTGATGCAAGTATACCTTTCAAGCATATTCTCACAGATTAGGTCATTATCTACTTGGACCTTAATATTAGTTTTTAACTTAAGCTTAGGAAATGTTTTCAGTGTGGAAAGCAAATTAAACTTGTTTTCTTGATGAACAGAACTATATTATGGAGGTGAAGCATTTACTGCAGACCAGCCACAGTCTTTTACTTGCCCTTATTGTGGTAAAATGGGTTTTACAGAGTCTGCCTTACAGGAACACGTAGCATCAGAACATAGTGATGCCTCCATTGAGGTGGTAAGTATTTGGCACATGAAGTATCTCTGGAATACTTATTAATTTTTTAGTAGTTACACAGAAGATTGAGGCACACGAGAAAACCGTATTCTAATCACTAGTGGTCCTTGCAGTGTAGTTATTTTGTATCCCATTGTCTTTCCATTAAAACAATAACGTTCAAGACCTATTTCTGGTTGTAATGGTTTCTCAAGTTTGACAGTAAATAGGAAAAGCATTGAAGAGGTGCTTAAATAGGGATTAATTTTTGTGCTTTCAAATTAAACATTTACTCATAATTATTAGTGGAATTTGTTCAACTCTAAACCTTAGTAATGAATTGTAGGGTGTGCTGAAATTAGAAAGGTAACAGTAGTTGTTGTTTGCTTACATTGCCCCTTGTAAGTGTACAGTGTATCAAAGATAACTTGAACCTTCTAGGAAAATTTGGAAGGCTTCTAGTGTTTGTAGATGTTGAGGTAGGGGGACTGTAAACAAATGAACAGAAGTAAAGGAAAATATAGAGCTGACTCACATGTTTCATGTTTCATGTGATGTCAAAGAAATGGCTGCTTCAAATTAAATTAAATTTGGACTTCAGTACATTTTTGTTCTGACTACAGCTTTATATGTAATCACATTCAGACAGAAACGGTTCAAGTTATTTAGGGCAAACTTATATGGGTAATTCAGAATCAGTTCAAATAAGTAATTACAGTTGTAAGACAGAAATCTACCTGAAATAGATTTTCCAGTGAGTGCAAGATTGGAGTTAATAAGTATTGAAGAGCACTGTTTTGCCACGTTTCCTTTAAAGGCTGTTCTTTTTTTAAGGTTTTCCTATTGGTGTGTATTTCTTTTACAGTAAAAAAGTAAACACCATTTTTGTTGCAAAGGAAAGAGAAATCTTATTTATGCAGAGAATTGTGTTTTAATGAGTGTTGTGTTTGATGCAGGTATGTCCTGTGTGTGCTGCCTTACCAGGTGGAGACCCAAATCATGTGACCGATGACTTTGCTGCGCATTTGACACTGGAGCATAGGGCACCCAGTAGGCCTGATATTCTAATATCCTTTTAATTTGTGTTTGCTATATGTTTGCTAGTACGTTCAAACAATTTTGAGTTTCTTTCTCAAGGAATTTAAGAATAGTTTTGGGGTATTTTTGTTCCTTGGTGAAACGAACTGCACCTTGAATGATCTTTAGGTGGTCTGTTGTCGTTTCGTTGGAGATGTTGGTGGGAAGGAATTGCTCAATTTATTTAGACCCACAACTCGTTGTAATGTTTATTTTGCTGAGTAAAATGGCTGTTTCATTTTGAGCAGTTAGATAGTATGTATCAACTGTGTGTTCTTTAACTGACTTACTACGACGAGCCCCCACCTGTCCGGCACGTCAGACGTTTATTTCACCCAGCAGTGAGTGGTAGTCGACCGAGACCCCCAAGGCCGCGAGCAGCCAACATGCACTTTGGAGGATCAGGGAACAGTGCGCTTGCTTCGTCCTCGTCGTCCTCTTCCACCTCTGCCCGTGAAAGCATGGACCCTATAGCTGAGCTTTTGTCTCAGCTGTCGGGCGTTCGACGTGCTGCCCAACAGCCCCAGCCTCCCATGCAGTCCCAGCTTCAGTTGCTACAACAGCAGTTACAATTGGAGAGGCAGCAAGTGCAGCAGACCAGAGAGCGGCTGGAGAGACTTCCCGCTCGGCGTCAAATGGCGGCAGCTGCGGCTGCTGCAGCTGCAGCTGGTAGTAGTGTCACGGCTACGTCAACGGTTAGTGCTCAAGAAAGCAGTAGTTCGGCGTCTTCGTCATTTCTTCTCTCTAGGTAAGAGCATGGAACACATTTGTTTGTCTGTGAACTTGTTTGTAGTCTGTTTAGTTTCAATCGCAAGTTAGTTTATGTTGAACACGTTTCTTCAGTCTCCCCTTACTGGCGGTCTTCCCTTTTTTCGTCCAAACAGTTTCTATTCGTGTAGCATTTTAAAACTTCTAAAATGCAATGGCATTAGAGGAACTTCAGCTAAAATTTTGGAAGCGTAGCTTTTGGTTTGCATTGATCAAATAAAGACAGCAGCGTGAAAGTCGGTGTTAGTGCCCGAAGATTCAGTTCACCCCAGCCATCAATGTTGACACTCTCGATGTTATCAATTCTGAAGGTCAAGAAATGCTACCTTCAAGACAAATTTTTAAAGCTGTACGTTTAATCTGCTTTCGCGAAATGTCATAACCTTTCTCTCTAATCAGCTGGTACATTAATTCAATTACTAGAATTCACCCACCGATGTCTTCTCTAGGAAACGATATGGGCTTGCCTAACTTTGATTCCGCCGTTAGGCGACTTCTCAGGGTCATTGCGTCCTAAATCAACCTAGAAACTAGCTAATTTCGTCTGAAGCGTTTGATACCAGAGCTGTTTCAACATATCTCATTGTATGCTAAACAAGCAATTTTTTGAGAAAGAACGAGACGAAGCATAGGTACGAGTAGGTAAACGTCCATTGAACTTTATAGCATGCGAAATGGGTTGTACAAACCCCTTAACATAGAAATGCACAGCAGAATGCCGGGAAAGAACCGTTGACTTTTTCACGCATGCACACAATACTGTGGAGAACAAATCTGGGAAACCGTTAGTTCTCTTTGACTTTGAATTATTAAGCATCAAATCTTTAATTGGTACTTTTCAGAGCTAACGAACCGGCGCTGTCAGAATCTGAACAGGAAGCCTTGGAACGCGAGCGTGCAGACCGAAGCCTGTTTGTACAAGATCTTATTTTGTCGACGCTCGGATCAGCAGCATTTAGACGCAGGGCTCGGTCGAGGGTTTCGGTCGCCGACGCATCAAATGAATTCGCAAGAATAACCTTACAGGATAGTGAGAGGATTCAAGCGATTGGAAATGAAACGCGATCTGAGTCCCAGGACTTAAATGTTGTAGAACAAGACATTACTGTACAAGATATGGAGCTTATATCACTGGAAACAGATGAAGACGAAGACAAAGATTCCTAGCGGAGGAATCCTTACTTCGAATTGAATTTTATCCTCTGAGTAGGTGCTGAATTCATTCAGTGAAAATAATTGGCGTTTTGGCGGCCTCATAGTCCGTGAGAACCCGCTAATCCTTCACAAAGAAGACAACGAAGCGCATCGGAAGAATAAACAGCAATCTTTATCTGTACAGACGCCCATGGGGCATGTTGGTAGAGTATCAACTTACCCCTGACCAAATGCTAATCTCAGAAAGAGTAGCTATGACTGCGTTCATTTTACAGTTGAGGAGATACGTAGATAGGGTTGAAAAATAAAATTTAAAATCATTTACTTAAAAATGACTACTTTGTTGGTTAGCGGTGGGTCTTCTGTACTACGTAATTTTCTGTTCATTGATCAGTTGTTGAAAATCTCCAGCCTTTTCCATGCCGATGACAATATCACTAACAACATGCTATACTCCGAGGCCATTCAAGGCCAATGATAAGCAAACACCGGTAGCACGCCACGAAGTACATTGCAACAAGTATCACTTACGTTCAGAAATGCACGTAGTATCGAAAATGGCATAGTTGACGAAATTTTGTCAAACCGAGAGACTGTTCATGGATTTGACGATTTTGGCCAATTTCAGTGAAATTCGTCAAAGCGAAATCAACTTGGCGGATTTAGCGATTTGAAGAATTTTCGTGACCGCCTGCATTTCTGGACAAACGCAAGTATTGCTTAGGAAAGGGAAAATTGTGTTGCATTTTTTAAGTCTCCAAAACTGTCTCATCGACTTATGTTAGTAATAATAACGAAACATGATAGGCATAGTTCAGAGTTATTTTTCAGAGTTATTTTTCGGGATGAGTGGTTTGGAGCGGGACATTTGCAGCTGTTGTTTACATTTTTGTTTAAAAAAAGAGGATTAACTTTAAAAACATTCCAACGAAAATATCTCACAAGCTCTCCTTAATAGAGAGCATGAAATAACTTCAGACACGGGAATTTTGTGGTATATTATCTCTCTTGTCCCTGTTATTGGAAGCAGAAATAATCTACACGGGTGCCATGCGCAATGCTGTTCCTCCGTCAGTGCCAAAATCAAACATTTTGAAACAGTCCTTTGCCTCAAAAATGTTGTGAAAGCAAGGCAAAAACTATTTCATCCCCCTAAAAACGCCAACCAAATACATTTTGCGGTCTCTCCTCTCCGAATGAGTGAAAATACATTGAACGAAGCAAATGGCGGCCGTATTCGAAGGGATACCCGTATCACTGGGGATCTGGGTTTCCTGTTCCCTGACACTCGACACTCCCCACCCCAGAGCTTTTGACACAGAGTCGCCTGCAACCCGCCCTTAAATCCCCCATGCATGATGGGCTGCATGTAGGTGCTAGCATAGACGTTATGCCCATGGGCGTACAGGAAAAATTTTGTTGTGGGGGCTGAACATAATTTGCCCGAATGAAACTTGTTGGTCACAGATGCACAAGATGATTCTTTCACGACGTCAAGTTTTCTTCGCCATACCTTGAGAGCACGGGCGTTCAAAATAGTGCAAATATTTCAGTAAATCGAGATCAACATTTCTAAAATACAAAACCAAGAAGTGAGAGATAAAGCGTACCCATTTGAGCTCTAAAAGAAGTATGAAGAACGATTACTTCGAGACCCAAATATGTCAATAATCCTTTGCATGTCATTCTGCATTGTCTTGTTCGCATACATTCTTTGAGTGTTAATAACGGCGATACTGCTAAGTCTGTCTTGTCCCATTGTGGATCTTAAAAATGTCTTGATGCGGCGAAGGGCGCTGAACAACTTTATATAGAACGGGTAAAATGCCATGGAGACCATTTTGATGCATGGTCTTTACCATCAAGGCTGCGTTTTTTCTCTGGCATGGGTCCCCGCAGTCTTAGTTTTCAAAGATTGACTTCTCACTTGATAGCATTTCACTATCCACGCCATAGAAATCTGATACAGTTTGGATGTTGTTGATGCTAGGAGAATGGCTGAATACGATTTCGCCCAATGCACACAAAACCTCCTGGTCGTTGCCCTCAAACCTTGATTGAAGTTCACTGACGACTTTGTCAATACTTGTGTAATCTGTGATACGAAAGTGGTCTTTTGCCGTCTGTTGTGAGCTGTCGTTCGCTGCAGCAGGTGTCTCGCCAGTAAGGCCCTGAAGTGGGCGTGATGGTCTGGTTCGAGGCACCTTGGCGTCTCCCAAGGTAAATTTCGTACCCTCGATTCCTATTCTGATTTTTTGCGCTATAACATCAGCATGTGACCACATCTGAGTGAAGCTCTCTTCATTTCGACAATTGCTCAGTGTCTTAACGACAGCATCAGCAGTCTTCTTGGCAGTGATGACATCCGTCTGTTCTCCCTGTAGATATCTACTCAAATTATCAGTGTTGGATAAGATGAGCTTCAAAACCATCAAGCCATAAACAACTCAAAGTCAAAAATTGAATGGAGAAGCGAATTACTTTCGTTGTAGGTCTTGGGATCGCGATCCTTTGATAAAGTGACCAGGGCTTCCATTATCCTCGGCACTTGCTCTAGCACGGCCCTCACCGCCGCCCAGCGACAGGACCATCTAGTGGTACTCAAAGATTTTAATGTAAGCGCAACATCCTCTTCATGAACTTCAATGTCCTTGAATAACGCATGGCGCTTGGTACTCCCGTGTAAGAAATTGTAAAGACTCTGGATAATACCGAGGGCATTACGGAGAGTTTCAATTCCAGTCATGATGTCCTAAAGAGCCAAATTTAAAAGATGACCATAACAATGTGCATATATTCCGAGAGATGAACATTCCTTCGTACGCGTAGCAAGGCCCCTGCGAATCCCACTCATGTTCGCAGCGCCATCAAAGCATTCGGCAATAATGTTTTCCAACCTTAAATCCAGCTTATTTATGGCTGTTTTTGCGAGCTCGTACGGAACTTCCCCCTCCGTAGAAGCAGTGGCAAAGAAACCAACGAAATTTTCTTTTGTCTCACCATTGATAACGTACCTAAGGCACAAGGATACCTCTTCGGTTCTACTGATGTCTGAAGTTTCATCCATGATGATTCCAAAGTAACCACTCTTCCTTACTTCTGTCGTGATTCTCGCAAGTACAAGGTCTGACACTATTGCAAGTAGCTCATTTTGGATGGTGGGTGATGTCCCCTGAGCATACAACTGGAGCTGCGCCTGGAGTTTTGACTGCAGCCATAGCAAGTCTTTGCATCGTAAATGGAGTAATTCGAGAAAGTTTCCTTTGTTTATATCTGACACTTCCCAGATATCGTTTCGACTTTCTTCTTGGCCTCTAACAGCAATATTTTGCATAGCAGTGAAAATCAAGCACTCGATTATCACTTGTAAATATTTCCTGTTAAATTTGACCTGCTCTTTATGTGCATTGCTTAGTTGCTGCAGAACACTACTATTCTTTTCTTTCCATTGCTTTGAACTGCAGCCACTTAGTCATGCAACTTACATGATTCTCACTTTGGCTGTGTTTTGTTAACTTTGATGGCTTCTTCCAATTCTTGAAAACAAAAGATGCATCCTTTCCAAACTCTATGCAGGCAAAACATACACACCAAAATACAGCTCGGTTTCCTACAAAAACCATCGGAGGTACCTGTGCCTTAATTGTTTTCGCTTTCTATTCCTTGTCATCTTAATCATCATTGTTGCGCCGAAAGGAAATTCTTTGAAATGTTTCGTGTCAATTGGCCATGTCATTATAAGCGCCATCGTTATAAATTTTAAGTAGACTATGAATGTACAGGAATATATAACAGAACCATTGAATTTAATACGAAAATGCACCGTCCCAAAGGATGTGGCTCGACTAAAATAACTAAAAGAATGCAAACGAGAATAACAAATCTTAAATACGATGTAGCTAAAAAAAATCTTAACACCGAACGTGTATGTTTAAGTTTCCAAACTCTTTGTACAGTTGTAAATTGCAACATGCATTTTTTCGGCCATAAGTCTTGAGTGAAAAGACAAAGACCGTTCTTTCAGTTCTGCTTCAGTGCCGCTCGTTTCGCCAAAATATGTTCAGGATGATAAACCATCCAAGACCAATAAAGCGCAGTGCTAGCCCGGCACTCGCCCATTTTGGATTCAAAATTATTCGCCGGACTTTAAGAACGACTTCACTGTAGGGCCCTAACTTCCTTATGAGTTTTTGATCCTGGTAATGCCTGCTTCACCGCCAATTGAGAAGTAAATACGTGGCAGGATTCAAGAGGCTAGCTTATGGGTTATATCACAGAAACGAATGTTAACTTTGCACAGTTAATTGTATAAGTGGCATGTGTGGTCAAGCCACAAAAAGCATGAGGAAGATAATACCTCAAAAATGACTTTTTCAAGAAGTTTATCGGGGAGCCTCTCTATGTAAGAAGTCAAACTGTCTGACTGATTCATCATTCTGACGCCGTCTTCATCAACAAAACGGATCTCTTCTGGTCCATCAGCCTCGCATATATGATCTTTACAGGTTCCATTCTTCGCCAATGACTGCAGGTGCTCTGACCAAAGCATACCCATAAACAGTTCTAGAGGAAAACCCTCGATGTTGTTTGGATTGCTCAACAAGCATTTCACGATCTCCTCCTGGACTGTTTCAGGTGATCGATGTATGCCACAGTGGTTTAAACAAAAGCACAACGCGCAAAAATTGCAGTTTCCGTCACCTGGTGGATTGTGCATTAGAGATAGACTCATGTGAGGGAAATCTCGCTGCAATAAATGATCGCAGGTAATTAAAGGAATCATCAATTTTTTGCGTAGCTCTCTCACTCCCAGCTTTTTCTTACTGATGTCCCCTGTGTGGTGGCTACGAATGCTCGCCATGCTCTCCACGGAAACCTATTCTTCTGTTTGTTCCTTTTGTTTCGGTGGCACAAATCTAACTTTTGATGTATCTTGATTTTTTTTTGCTTCTCTTGACAACGGTGCATTTCACTACAAATCTCTTCTTTTGTCACCGGGTTGAAATCTTTCAGCCTTATAGAGCCGTTTGTGGCATCTTACCTTTCGATCGTTAAGTTTTGAGCTGCAAAGCTTGATAATCCACACTTGTTCTCAGACTCTGACAGCCATCTCTGAAATTGTCTCGTAAGATTTCGCAAGATCAAAGGTTTACTCTGCTGATTCACAGAGCTATGTGTCGTAGAAGTATTGCAGTATTGAAGTATTTAGTACTGCTAAATGATCTTTTTACGAAAATAAAACGAACTATTGACCTGAAAACATACCTCCTTAACTGTGGCAGCCATTGCCGTCCACAAAAACAACGTGCGAGACTGACAGCCTATCACGTGCGACCTAACAAGTTTCCCATTTATCGCGAGATAATTTCCATGGGAATTAAATTAAATTGAATTTAAAAAGTGGATAGCGTGTCCTCTATGGGCCACCGTACTATGGGCCACCGTACGATAGGTATTACAAAGTGTGACAGCTATTACCTTCTGTAATGGTCTGACACTTTCGGTATTCCTGTCTTTGTCACTGTCACTGTTACTGAGAATTTTACCGTCACCGTCTCTGTCAGTGTTACAGCCAGTGTCACTGCAAGTGATAAATCACTTTTTCTGTCACTATCCTTGTCAGTAGAGCTGTCGTTGTTACCGTCTTTGCCTCTTTCTCTGTCCGTATCCCTATCAGTTCGTTGTAAAAGTTTCCGTTACTGTCTGTCATTGTCGCTTTGACTGTCCCTATCTTTGTCGGTCTCACCGTCACTATCCATGACTATGTCTTTGTTACCTCCCTTTCACTATTACTGTCCCTGTCAATGTCACTTTCGGAACCACTTTCTCTGTCACTGTTACTGTCACTTTCATTGTTGCTATGAAAGTCACTGTCACTGTATCTGTCGCATTCACTGCTGAACGTTTTCACCAGAGTGCGTCACGTCATGATAAAGAAAAGAAATTTTTCGATCGAAAAGATAAATTCGCCCTTCGTCATCTCCTCACGGTCCACATTCACCAGCGAAAATTAGTGCACTCTGGTGAAGAGTTTTGTAATTGTCAGTAGCTTCTTGATTCTAATTTTGTTTCGATTGGATAAATCTACTTCGAGATTTTAAAGTAAACATCTGTCTCGTGTTAGGAGTAGTATTCCATCAGCGATAAATTTTGCCCATTGGACAATATTTCATCATGGCTTTAAGGTTAGAATTAGGGTGAAGATCAGAGTCAGTATGCGTTAAGGTTAGGTTAAGAGTTGGAGTGAGGTCTCGGGTTAAGGTTAGGGGTAGCGTTGACGTTAAGGAATAGGGTTATGGTTAGGGTTACGGTTAAGGTTAAAGTTAAAGTTAGGGTCAGGTCAGTGTCATTATCTCTCCCATTGTCAATATCACACTCAGTGTCAATATCACGTTCTCTGTCCTTGAAACTTTTCCTGTCAGTCTCAGTGTCACTTTCACTCTCTCTTTACTGAAACTTCACTGTTACTGTCAATGTTTCTCCGCGATTTTGTCACCATCTCTCTGTGTCACTGTCAACGTCAGTATCACTATCTCTGTATCTGTCATTGTCAAAGTCACTCACTTTATCTTTCAATGTCTATTTCAGTATCATTCTCTTTGTCGCTGTCAGTGTCACTCTCTGTTACTATCAATGTCACTGTTACTGACCATGCAACTGGCATTACCTTCGTCGCTTTCACTTTCAGTGTTACTTTTTCTATCAGTCTCTTTCCCTCTTATTTTCCTGTCACTGTTCTTGTGACTGTTTCTTTTACAATATCTGTCACTTTCAATGTCTCTTTCACCGCGATTGTCGATTTTTCTCTCGCTGTCGCAATCAGTGTCATCTCTTTGTGACTCTTCCCGCCACTGTAATTTTCTCTGTCACTGTTATACTGAAAATGTCTTTCTCTCTTTCTCTTTTTCTGTCTCTGTCATTGTCACTGTCTCTGTCGTTAGTACTGTCGATGTTGATGTCATTGTTAATGTGAGTGTCTTTGTCTCTGTCACTGTTATTGTATCTGTGACTGTTACTGTCTCTGTCATTGTCATCGTCAATGTGACTGTCGCCCTCTCTGTCTCTTTCAGTGTCAGTGTCATTGTCATCGTCACTGTCAAACAATTGTTTAAATAAAAAGCGAAAACTTAATTAACGCTTACTGTTCAATTAAAAAACGCTGACGTCAAATAAGTTAGTCTTAGCAACACACCCACTTTTAACCATCGCACAACAAGGAAAACTAAAAGTGCGTGAGATATTATCAAAGCAATTGCAAATGAAGGAAAACTAAAATAATGCGAGATACTAACGTAACAATCGCACAAAAGGAAAGACTAAGAAACATCGTAATACTAACTTAACAATCTGGCAACATGGAAAAAATAGAAGAGGGTGATATACTGACTTGGACACCAGGCAAAACCTAAAGTTCGTGATACACCAGAGTAACAATCAGTCAACAAGGAAAACTGAAAATGCATAAGATACTAACATAACAATCAGACAACGAGAAAATTTTTAGTGCACGAAACACTAAGGTAACAATCGGACACCAAGGAAAACTAAAAGGAATAAAAACAAGTACACGAGAAGATACTAATAAAGACGACTAAATGTGCAAAAGAATACAACATTCAATCTGGCAACAAAGGAAGACTAAAAGTGTAGTAGATATTTACTTAATAATCGGACAACCAGGAAAACTAAAAAAGCGAGAGATATTAACAAAACAATCGGAAAACTAAAAGTGCACGAGACACTAACGTAACTATAAAAAAAAAACAATAGGGAAACAATTAATGAACAAAAAAATCGGACAGAAAGGAAACCTTAAAGTTTTCAAGATACAATCATAAGAAATGGACACTAAGAAAACTAAACGTGCTCGAGTAACTAACAACAATTGGAGAGAATTGATGAATGAATGAATTTAAAATGCATCAGATTTTAACGAAACAACCGGACACCACAGAAAACAAAAAGTGCACGAAATAGAAACGTAGTAATCGGACAACATGAAAAGCTAAAAGAGATTTTTAGATGTATAACGTAAAATTAAGGCAACAAGGAAACGTGGGTTGGATACTTAAGTAAGAGTCGGGCGACAAGAAAAACTTAAAGTGTACGAGATAATAAGGTTATTATTGGAAAACGAGGAACACCGAAAGAGCACAGAATCATGACTAACGTAACAATCTGGCAACAAGGACAACTAAGGGTGTGAAAGACCTTAAGGTAACAATCGCACAGCAACGAATACTAAAAAAGTGCAAGATACTGACTGAAAAAGCGGAAAACAATGAGAATTAGGAGTGTGAGAAATATTAACAGAACAATCTGGCAGCAACGAAAGCTAAAAAAGTGCTAGATACAAACTTAGTAATTGAACAGCAAGGACAACTGACAATCGGAGATCGATGTTAACTGAAATTGCACGATATACTAACTATATATATGACTCATAACTCAGACTTATAATGTGTACTTTACTTTACTAACTAATGATTCACATAGGCATACTCCGAGCAAAAAATTCCGATTGCTTCCGATAGAAGTTAAAACTACGACCTTCCGACTAGCACTTCGGACGCTCTACCCTGAGCTATGAGATCATGAGGGCCTCGTGGCAAGTTTGGCCCTTTACCTAAGCCCAAGGGGACAAATTTCCTACGTACTGGGAGATAGGAACTTGGATTTGTGATACTTATGCGTAATGATGATGTAAATGAAGATGATAAATTCAAAGGTTCCTGATTTGAGCAAAGGAGGCTGTTATACAGGGAATGACACTGGCATACGGCGAGGAAAAAAATCTGAGTGCTCTCGAAAGAAGTTGAAGCTACGACCTTTCGGACGCTCTACCATTGAGCTATATGAGACTTGTGGCTAGCTGGGCTGTTTAACTGGGTCCATTTTAGTAAGAAGGAATTGTGATGGTTCATTTTCCTTGATATAGCCAGTTATATCAGTTAACTTTCTACGGTACATTTCAGCCTGAAATCTGATCCTTCCATCTTTCTCTCAGGTTTGGACATGATTTACCGGATCGACTACTTCAGAAAACTTGAGTAAAAAAATGATAATTTTTATGCTTACTAAAACATATGCAATGTTTATTAAGACAACTAGCGTATTTAAACAAACACAGGGTTGTTGATTACAAATAATTTCACCAAGAACTGCAGAAGCTCAAAGGGTAATTTCAATTCGAGGTTCCCAAAAATGAACTCAAAGTACTTAATTTCGCTTAGAGGTCCAACGTTCATCACAACAATTAGCTAATCCATAAAAATCGCTCAGGTGTGGTACCTTAAAGATTGATATGTTTCGGCAGGGATTAAATACTACTGCAAATAACAGAACTTACAGTGGAACTGAGACGGGCTCGCAGTTTAAGCGGGAACTCTTGATCAGTGAAAGACCCTCCAATGTTCAGCTCTTAGGAGACGCTGTTACCGATTGGCTTTGGACATGAGTTTGTAAAGCGCTCCGCAAGATAATTACTTCGGCAATAGGAGACGTAACAATAGCATCAAGGTCTGTGGTCGATAGGCTACGATCTACAACGTGGATATCGTATGAGGCACAAGATCTTCTTACGCCTCTCTTCAATAATCTAACAACAAGCCCATAGGATACTTTTCCTAACATCCACAAGTTTTCGAAGGAAACCACCGGTACCAAGACTTCGATCGCTATTCTTCTCCGGAAATTCCCACCAAGACGATGACATACGCATATGATCAGTACCTAAAATACTGACCGATCTCATCCATCAACACCATACGAGAGAAAAAATTGCGACAATGTATTTCCCCCGTCCCTCATATCGATGGAACCAAGGTTGGGCTTTATCCAAACGTTAGATCTTACCATTCTCGTAACCCCTCACAACGAAATGGGAAATAACGGGAGTCAATTTTCGTTTTTTCGTTTAAAAAACGACAGAACGGAAGTTGACTTTGTTTCTTTGCTATTCGTCCTAGAGTATAGGTAATGGAACGTTATATAAAAAATTTCAGCAAATTTTGGAGATTTTGACGTTTTTCTTTTGTTAACATGATAGGTTAAGTAGTTTTCAACTCAGATACCAGTAACATAATGTTTTTTCTCAGACTGTCTTTCTCTCACTACCTTATCACGTTATAAGCCCTTAAAAATTTGTTTTGATGCTCAAGCTTTCGAGTTTTCAACCAATACCTCTGGTGGGCAATTAGGCCGGTAACTAATACAGAATGCGGTCTTTTTCGATAAACGGGAGGTTTTCAGCCAATTAGAGCGCGCGCAGTATCCTATTTTTTTCATCAGTGATGCGTGATATATATTCTCAGCTCTGAGGCTCTCCGATCTCTTCCAAGACACTCAAGTGGCCTCGACATCGAACGACAATCGATGTAGGGTTTCTTCTTTTGTTATTCTTGACAAGTGATCGAATTTTCTGTTGCTTTTCAAATTTTCGGACAGTCTCGGACTCTCTCACAACTCCTTCAAGACCTTTTTCTCCCCAAAACAAACCTCACAACTGAAGGAAGGTTCGTATTTTATTCATTCTATTTGAAGAAAACGACAAAACTTTTAAGTATGTAAAACATGTCTCGTGTGTTCAGTTAATTAAAGTACAAAGCGTCGGAAGTTGAATGAAAGTGTGAGAATTAAAAGGATAACTTAAGATTAAAATGGCGTAATTGTTGATTCAAAGAGGGTTGTTCTCTCTGAATATGAATAACCTCTTGAGTTGAAAACCGGTAGGGACGTGATCCAAAACATAGAATCTATCTGCTAAACACAAAGCGCAACAATGTTCAGAATCTTGCAGATGTTTAAAAATGTGGATTTATGAATTTATTCATTTTAAAAATAATTTACAGGCACGAGCGCACCGTGTGGTAAAACCAGTGATCCTCGAACTAGTGCGATATACGAGTTGTGTCGCGTTTCCCAAAATTTACCTTAACTTACATTTTTACAACAACAAAATCATCAGTATATGTCCTCTCATCGGTGATTCGGGGTCTAAGGGTAAATAATGGACATAGCCATTAGACATCACGATATCTTTTAATATCATCTCGTTTACAATGAGCACTAGTAAAATTGACATCATGGATATTTTCTTATTTTCATTGGCAGGTGTTTAAAGAAAAATGAGGGTTTTCTCACGAAATGTTTCACGTATTCGCGGTTGGCTCCCTATTTTCATGTCACTTATTTTCTTGTCAGTAGGCGTTATTAGTTGTGAAATAATTATGACCTCAAGTCCATATAAATAAAAAACACCTGGTTTTATTTCGTTTTTTTTTTCTCTTGGAAACGTTATAATAAGTATCCTGAAATAACTTCGAGGATTTTCATAAATTTTCTTTAACTTTAAAAAAGGACTGAACATTTGAGTTGAATGAAACTCGTGCCACAATTTTTAAAACTAATGTGCACACACTGTTTCCATTTTCTAAACTGCACCAATGAAAAACAAGAAGTGATTCCACCATTTAGAAGATGAGTCAAGTTTCACTTTAATTGACTAGTAAGAAGATGTATCGATGAGGTGACTAATGTTCTCTTTATTCGTGTACACACAGTCATTGCCCCCTAAGATGTACCCACTTGGTGTTCATAAACCAACAATGAGGGCTAGGTTACTTCTCGTCGTTTCCTTCGTAGTCAATTTCAAAATTCATCACAGTTCCAACACTGTTTTCCTGCAAAAATTTATGCAGTTTAATCTAACTTCTCCAGGGGAAGAGACTTTTTCACCAACAGATTCGAGACCAGAAGCAAACTCAAGCGATACCTCCAATGACTCTAACGTTCTTACGTTCGACCTTGGGCACTCTCCCGTTTGTCCAAGCGAGATGAACATATTTTGGCAACTGAGGCCACCGTTCACTTCGGAAAGAAATGATAGCAAAGATAAACCGACTGATGGGATTTTCCATCAAGCTTTAGATTTCGCTTTAGGCGAGTGCTGCCAATTTTACAGGGGAAATAAACCTGTAATGCGTTACTTAGAAATGACCGATAATTCGACTTCGCTTCGCAGCCATATTCTCGCAGATGAAACGAGCTTGGTGTTTCCCGTACAAGAAGATTGGTTCATAGGTCGTATGCTCTACATTAATGTGTTGGATTCTCCTGGAGTTGTTTTGATTCGAAGAGAAACTTTTTATTCAACGGAGAGAAGAACTCAGCTGTTGAAAGCAATTTTTGGAACGTGGCCTATCGTAATTTTAAGCCTTTTGTTATCGTCTGTTGCTGGAATCTTCATATGGATGTTGGTAAGTCACGCATTCAGTAAAAATTCAAACAACTTTTGCGTTTATAAATGCAACAGCAGTAGACTTCAAGGCCTTAAAAGGCCTGGAAGTATTGCTAATTTTGTAAATAGTTCAACAGATGTATACAGCTTTTATCTTTAACTACATTAAAACCGTAAGTGAAGAGGCAAAGACCTTAGTCACTTCCACGATAATTTGGATTGCTCAAGCCAGTACTGCTGGAATAGATTTATGAATTTCGAGGATCAACACTAAATAAAACATTTGGTGAAAATACAAAGACAGCTGCATCTTTAAATTACTCCGTTTACGTCGTATCTAATAGTGAACATTATCTACAGAACACTCTTGGCCTACTTGTCCTTTTATATGTGAGTATTATTTAGTGTGGATCCCGCTTCTTACCTTTTACCTTTTCTCACCCTCGCAATAATCTGCAAAACCCTCAAGAGCCTAAAGTTAAAAATATTTTCTCTAACTTACGTCTAGAAAATTTAGAGATACTTTTTTTTAATTTCAGATAACTTTTGTTAGCTCTGTGTGTTATAAATTTGCATTAGAATCACAAACCTTTGAATGATCAATTGATCTGGAGGGTATATCTTCATGTGGGGTCGCAACCTGGGTTGAAAAATCGATTTGATTTGATTTAAAGTCGGCTCCAGTTTTTTTTAATCATATCCCAGACTTAGAGCCTAACGTCAAGCAAATATCAAGCTGACCACCTACGTTCTGTTGACACCACCCTTCTTAGGGTGTTCACCTGCACTTGCGGACTAGGAACAGTGTATAGAGGTTACTAAGGAGTAAACACGACCAGACACATTTGGGAAAATGGCGTCAAAATTGAGGCTTTCTGAATTTGGAAAACAAATGGATAAAGTGAAAATCATGCGCTGTAAAGATCCGCTCTACGCTATTTAAACCACACTCTGTTGACTACTAATTGATTTGTTTTCCTTTTGTTTCAAGGAAACTAGAACAAACAAAGAGGAGTTTGGTCGTCCTTTCTACCGTGGAGCTTTTGATGGATTCTGGTGGGCGTTTGTCACCATGTCAACAGTCGGGTTAGTAATTTTATACAGTTTAAAGTACAAGCTTTCTGTTAAATAAATTTGAAAATCCGTTTGGTGTCCAAAAACGACGAAAGGAGATCTTGGTGTACCGTGCGTATGGCTGTACCTACAGTTTTTCGCAACTTCCAATTTTTGAAATCTAATGATTACAGTAAAACAGAATGTAGAATGTGCTCATTGATTGACAGCCTTTCACACAACGCGAAACTGGGATAGTATAGCTTTCTCTGCATACTCAACCCTGTTCCGCTCTGCCCTGTCAGCTTATAGCCAACCACTCACTCGTTTTATCTCATTTCTTCTATGGTGAAATTTTACTGATGGAAAGTAATAGTATCTATGATCACTTCAGGTATCGGTTTAACTCATCTGATCCTGATGTAGTAATTAAAAAAATGTATTTGCCGAAATAGTACTTTAAACATTCAGTTCGCTTGCTCAGAATTATAGCCCTTAATAAGGAAAAAATTAAAATCAGCATTTAATTGTTCTTTTGATGTGTCGCACAATCCAGATATGGTGATAAAACCCCAAAGTCAATAGGTGGCAGGTTGTTTTCTGTGGTATGGATTATAACTGGAATCACTGTATGCTCTGTACTGACTGCCACACTTGCAAGTGCTTTGACGAATGTCACAGTGGAAAGATATGATGTCACCGCAACAAGAACCGTAAGCCGTATCTAACAATTAAGTTTTATGTATCTATTGTAGCACTGTGAAGTATTCCAGGTTGTTTTAATATAATTTGAAAAAACATGAATGATGTTATGGACCAAGTATGCGTACTGACCCTCCATTCTAACATCATATCTATACGCTGATGTATTTATGACCACTGCCTTCGAGACTTTAACAAGATTATAGTAATGTGTGATAAAATTGCAGATTGGCGCACAGAAGGAAAGCTTTGCCTTTAAGCAAGCTGTAAACCTCGGAGCAAACGTTGCAGGTGAGCAAAGGGGCTGCGGCGGAAATGCTATTAAACTCACTTATGTAATCTGACTCTGCAAGGAAGACCAACTAAGAAAATTCAGACCAATATAGATTGGTCGTCATATCCATGATAGACTCGTAACGGCGAAAGGCTTTAAAACACTGTTGGAAAGTTAGAACGTTTGGTTTCGTTTTAAGAATCATGCTCCTATATAAAAGTTTACATCGACGAAAATAACTTTTATCATGACACTGAAAAACTTATAATTAATGTTAAGAGTAATTTAGGCGTTTCTTCATGCATTTATCATTAAAATAATCGGTTGTCAATTTTCTTTGTTTTTTTCATTAGAATTTGAAAACCTTCAGGAAGCGTTCTTTTCTTTGGAAAACGGATCTGTAGAAGGTATTTTGGAGGAAATGTTCACTGGGATTGAGTTTATGAAACGGAAACCTAATAAAGGATTATCAATTGCTCAAGTGTTTGAAAGACAACACTACTACGGTGCAGGAATAAAAAGGGATGGCTTCAGTGCTAAGGTGTTGGACTGCCTACAAAAAGTCGTCAACTTTGTCTCTGAGGATATCTATTCCAATACAAGCAGACTTCTTAAATCTTTCAAAGTAAGGTCTTCACATGTGAGTTATACCCCCTTTTAGAGGCTTTACGAGCCTGTCCAGGCGGCTAAAAAAAGCCCTACAGATACTCATTTCAAGCTTTGATTTCCTTTAATTAGACAATTAACGCACCATTTAATATTTACAGTGAGTGAGATCAATGTAGCTGCCTTCGGCTTTTAAAAAATGTATTTCTGAAATTGTGTTCATTATAGTTTCACGCTCTAAATCAAAACACTCTCATCCATATTTTGTCTCTGTTTGTCTTTCTAACGCTTGATGATTGTAGCATTTTGACGAGTCTTCTTCTCAGATGACTGAAACACCTACCGATTCAGCCAACCAAAACTACAGTGGCCTATTTGATCACAGTTCTGTATCATTTAAAGCAACGGTTATCGGAATTTCTGTTACCCTAGTTCTGTTCATGACCTGCTCCTCTGGGTTTGCGGGGATCAAGCATCTACGACGAAAGATATCAAAGGAACCAGTTGACTTAGAAGCTGGAGTAAAATGAGGTAAAGAAAAACCTTAAGCCATTGTTATCATTCCGTAAACACTCCAAATTCTTTAAGTAATGTTATTGTATAGGAGATTTCCCTAAAGGTGTTTTAAACCAAACTTCATTTTTGCCTTATGTGTAATTGAAAGGGTCATTATTTAAAAACTTGCTATTCATGACAGTTTCTCAAGCAGCGTCTCTTAAGTATCTAGAAGTTATGTGGAGACATCCCATTTTAGACATATCCTAATTTTCTCCGTAAGACATTTATGGACGTTTTTGAAGTTGAACTCAACTTTTTTGGAAAGGAAGACATTTCTCCTCATGATAACTTGTTATTACTCTATGGTGGACGTTGAAGCAGCTTTCTGCAAGCTGAGTTTACGTGCAGGTGATGTCTGCATTCAGTGCTCTAAACATGTGTTCAAAATTGATTGATTCAAATAGGCAATAAATATCTATATAATGGAAAGTATATAACATCTATATAATGGAAAGTATATAATATCTATATAATGGAAAGTATATAATATCTATATAATGGAAAGTATATAATATCTATATAATGGAAAGTATATAATACCTATATAAGGTTTTTTTTTCTTATAATGAACTCTCGCACATCTTTAATATGTACAGTATGTGATAGTCATTCAGTTGGTTTAAAATCAACAATATTTGAAACAGAAACTGGATTTATTTTGAAAGAATTTGAAGGAGTGGTATTTCAAAGCCGTATATCTTGGATTACGCTGTGCACATAAGGAAGACCAGATGAAGTAAGTCTCATTTCTCAATCTCATTTCTCTCATAGGTTTCATTTTTATTCAAGGCTATGTACAGGGTATTTCTTTACAAGATATGAAAAAAGGTCAAGCTTGCTGTCACGTTTACTAACTTCCAATCCAATCTAATCCATTACCGTGCACATGCTGAGTTAAGATAACTTACCTTCCTCGCGAGCTGTATTAAAACACTGCATTGGCTTTTCTTTACTAAGCACATGATTGGTCTGAAAAGTCTTGTCAGCCTTAGAACCAATCCGATATCCAAGTAAAGAGAGTCGTAATTTGGTCACTCGCGATTGTCCAGCGCTTCGAACTGTTTACTTGTTTTTACTTTAGACTCACTGACGCTATGGATATTTGACTTGTTCTAATCGGCAGTTTTGATTACTTTACCCAGTCTCGGATTTGCCATATTTAATCGAAATCCATGCTATTTCGCCTTTTCCCGCGGTCGCCCTTATTTAATGCACGAGTGCTTGAAACTATGGAGTTTTTAATCTATCGTTGTAATATGTGGATTGAGGATAGTTTAGCTTTATATAACTTAAATATTTTTTTTTGGAAACTAGTTACACTAACATGACAACCAAATTTCCTGTTTTACTAATCAAAGTGAATCGTTCACATGCATATTTGGACAAGGTAACTTGGCTTTCAATTTGATAGTCAGGAAGGTTAGTCTTGGTCTGGGGTCTTGTGACTGAAAACGAGCAGAAAAAAAATTACCTTTGGTTATAATTTAAGGATAGACTAGATTTGAGATATGACTGAATCTTTGTAGAGGAAGTAGCCATTTTATAAATAATTCATAAAGTTTAAAATTTGTGTACTGCTTTCTGTCTTAATTTAAGAACTGAGTCGTGACAAGACTGAGCACTTCCACAAATATTACTGGATTACATTAAGTAAAAAGATAAACAAGGAGCTTTGGAAGACCTTGAGTCGTTAATAAAAATTAATCAATACAAAATAAATGAAACTGACACTTGTAGTCATTCTGCAAACTCGTACACTAAGCCAACAGTCAACATCGAGAAAAACACGATGAGAAGAATCCGAAAAGTTCTCCCAAACTGGTGCGAGTTACCATCCAGCATCTTCACTATGACGTCAATGTCATCAGCTGTCACTCGACGGTTCGACTCATTCTAAAGAGTAATTAAGAGGTTTCTGCGTCAATATAATAAAGATGACGACAATAAATCAGAAAAAAGCAAGAACAGTCCACTTTTAAAGGGAGCCTTAAAATGATGAATTACGATGGACAGATGAGCCCCAATTATCATAAAAAAAGAAGAATTCAGAAAACAGCAACACAATTTAACCTATGATTGATTTCCTTACGCTTTCCGCTTCCCCTCGGAACTCTTTTATCGATCAATAAACTTTTAAGGTAAAGATGTGCGAGTCAAGTCGATCAATAAAAAGAAATTTTTTTGATGGCATGTAAACAAAGCACAGCAAATTGTAAAACAACGAGTTGTCCGATTCAAGGATAAAAGGTGAAAAACCCTGCAATTTAGGTGCATATGTAAAGTGCCCCATACCTGCTAGAGTATTTTCAGATTGTGTAGCGTGAGGCTGCAAGGGTTATACTACTACTCCCGCTACGTCAAATGAAACCCATCTTTTAAATCTTGTTTGGAAAGAGGAGTTTGGGACGAAAGTATCTTTTTTGATAAACACTTCAAACGGACTCGATTGGAAACGGAAACGAAACGATTGAAAACGGAAATTTTCAAACGGACTCGACTTGGGCTTATAATTTAATTGACTTGAAAGTCTCTCATTTGTGCCCCTTTTTAAGCAAAGATATGCCATTTTTGGGGAAACCCAACTGACCTTCGCAAGTGTCTGCTGATGTGGTCAAAACGCTAACACAGGAACCTGGATTTATCTTTTGCAACTTACATGAAACACTTGGACGTGTCGTAAAATGATCTTTTTAATATCACGTTGTCTGTATTTAAAATGGTCTCTCAAGCACCCCAAGTACTCGTTAAGGGTATGATGCCCGCGTCTGATGACAAAGCCAATTGAGTGTTGACTTCCGAAGAACATCTTCACTACCCTCCGAGAGTCACCAATGTTGTGCATGAAGTATGAGGCAATGTATATGTCCGCCAAATTCCTTCCACTTCTCTCTTTTCCATGAATGCCTTGTACATTTGGTAGAAGTCAGTATAATCTATACAATTGACAGAAGATAATTAGCATCTAGATAAGTAATAGTAATAGGACTGAGTGACGTTCGGGTCTTGGAGTAATCGGGCGAATGATTTGAAATTACCGTCACGATCATTAACGCTGAATTGTACGACACGAAATCCGATTACCAGTTAATTGTGTCGGTAATAAAATGCGAGAATATCAGGAATGAGAAATTCAATAAAAGAGTGCATATGCCTCTTAATGATACATATTTAGCTAAAGTTCAACGTTCAAAGTCTAAATATTGTTCAAATTATCCATGCAGTGTTCTTTCAAGACGTTTTCTTAACTTTATTTACTTCATTTTTGTTTTTGTATTGAGTTTTATTGACTGATGGCTTAAAGTGTTGAATTACTCTTTGTATATAGGTAATCACATGATTTCGAGTGCAATTTGGGATAAGTCATTGCGAATAAATTTTTCAAATGCTTAACAAATTGCCGAGCCCATAGGGCAAGTGCAATTTATAGTCTTTGAAAAATTTGCGCGTGCTGATTTATCCCAAATTACACGAGAAAAATAATGTTATTACTTGTTAACAATAAACAATGGCTCTGTCTTCCTCTTTACTTTTTTACTTTTTTTCGCGTCATGACTCACTGGTTCGCGCGCTTCCCTTTGCTTTTTTGCAAGAGTAGTCAGGCTTCCCCCCCCCCCCCTTTAGAATTTGGTTGGAGCTTCTCAACTCTCCGTCACGAATAACCGGGTGTTTTTACTTTCCCTGCTAGGTATGGGCCGACAGAAGTTACCAGTACACAAAACGCAATAAGCTAGTTATCTTCCCCGTCTTTCTTACGAACTGTCGCCTAAAACTCCCTGAAAAAGTTTGTTCAAGGCCACTGATTCATACTTTTCAATGACCAAGACTTTCAGGCTTTTGCCAGTTCTTTGTGCTTTGTGTTTATGTTTTTCTAGTTCTCCCTCAAACTATGAATTAAGACTTTGTTTCTTCTCGTAACCTGTCCACCATTTTGTTTTGTTCGGCTTTCGCGACGTCAACCAATTTTTGAATTTCAACTTTCTGTGCTCCATTTCAACTTTTTGCACTCAATTTCAACTTTCTACACTGTTTGGGATTAATTGACGTGTTCCCAGACAATGGGCATGCTGAAAGCCACACATAAGAGCTGTTGAGAACCACTCATATTCGAGTATCAGTATTTTGTTGCTGAAACAATTAAACATACAAGATCAAGGTTTTTTTGTTGTTGTGGTGGCATCTTTGCCTACATAGGTTTTTATCCAGCTTTTCAGCACGTGATCAAGTTTTTTATCAGCATGAGCAAAGGAAAAATTTCATTGAAATGTTTGTCAAAAAACTGAGAGAAGTCAGAAACTTCCTCAAGAAATTAAAAGAGGAAATTATTGGCAATCATGCCTTGAACATCAGTACGTGATCAACCACCAAGGTGTCAACGGCCCGTTGAGAGTATGACAAAAGCGGCAAATACTCTGTATCACGCATCGTGAGTTACCATTAACATCTGCAGTATGTTTCAGAGCCTCGTCATGGGCGTGACAGTCTGCAAGAACTGCAACCTGTGTCAAAACGACCATGTGTCAGAATGAAAATGAATTTAAACTGCTACATTGTAGCGTAAAGGAGTTTTGAAATTACTCGTAATTAATCGAGGATCTTAATGGAATTGGTTATGAGATCTAGATCTTAGTACTCGCCCAAGACTATCAAGACTTAAACATGGTGATGATGTCAGTAGACCGATCAATTTTCTTTGAATTTTCGTTGGCCACTGTATTGTTTTGACACTTGTAACATCTAATAGCGTTTAAAAAGGTAAAATATTTATCCAAAATATGTAGAATATAATTTTAACTTGCCTGGGTAAAATACATACCTTAAGTCCAAGTGAAGATTCTCTTTGATGGATGATAACGTCAGGACCCTCGTAAAAGTGGCCGTGAAGAACGAGCATAGGACAAGGCCGATTAGAATCCACAGGATACCAAACAAACGAGCCAAATAAGACTTGGGAATCGTGTTACCGTACCTGCCTGGGTGAAACCAAGTGAAATGCATGATAAGGAGTAAAATTAAAATCCGTTTTAAGTGAGCACCTGCTGACGATTATGAATGTGAAACAAAGTGAATCATTCGGAGAAAGCGAATGAATTTGAGGTGATTGATGAAATCAATTGATAAAAACGGTTAGCAAAGAGCTAAGGGATTCTGTCTGTTCTATCATCCAGTATATCGTACCCTACTGCAGACATGTTCACAGTAGACCACCAAATTCCCTCCATTACTCCTTGCACAAAAGAGCACGGGAAATGATTCCCGATAGCGTCCTTTCGAAAAGACAAAAGTTACAAATTCGTGAGTAAAAAGGACCCTAATGTAACTTATATTGGTTAGAAAAGATAAGTACAGCTGGATTAAGTATAAAGTTCAGGGCATTTCCAATTTTGTAAATCATGAATATGGCTAAATAGTTTCTTTCAAGTCTTTTTTGGCCCACTCACAGGACACATGTGTCATGACCAAATTCAGACAGGTGCTCCATAGGCCCCCCCTCCTCCTCGCCCCGTGAATCACTTGTTTTACGTCCCAAGCAGCATGATGATATTTTACATAATTAGCCTCACTTCTCTTCTGATCCTACAATTTGAATAAAATCGAGTAATATGTCAAAAAGTCTCACAAGTAAAGGAAATATTTAATTATTGAAACTCCTATTCAGTTTTCATTGAGGTGATTTTCTCGCATAATTTCTTTTTCCTCATCACGTTTTGCTAATCGTTCTGATCATTAAAAAATGATAAGCCTCACAGGACCTCTGTAATCTTAAGGTGCGATTATTTTTTATCGCAGACGGCCAGTTCGACTATTTAATATAAGCAGTGCGATCAATAGCATTAACTTCTGTGAGATTTCGCAAAACGTAGGTTTTGTTTCTTTTATACTCGTTTGCGATTTGAGTCAGTATGCAAATTGACTTTTTTTCTGTAAATTGATCTTTTTTTTCTGTAAAGTGTTCATCTGTCCTAGCAATATCACTTAATTTCTTTTTCCTCATCACGTTTTGCCAATCGTTCTGATCATTAAAAAAAGACTGGACTAATAACTCTTTTTTGTTTGAAGCAGAAACATCGAAATTTCCAAGAATTTGGATTTCTCTATGGTCTCAAGGCAATAGAAGACTACTTGCTCGATCTCAAGGATATTTAATTTCTATAAATATTCCTCAGTATTTCTTTAAGAATTTCTGTGCCCGAAGGGCGCTTCTAATTTGCATTATTAATTTCTCTCGGACACTGTCACCCATAAACAAATTTGACAGAAGTAAAAGGAATGCAGGTGATGGGAGCGACAATACAGTGAACACAGTAACGTTTAAGTTTTCAGAGGTTAACAGTTTCCCTCAAAACGCTCTACTAATTCGGAGGCAATTCGTAAATATTTCTATGACAATGAACACATTGAATTCACATCTAAGAGTAAACATTCCAAATTATTGATAGCGACAGCGTTAATCGTGGCTTACCCTGAAACAGATTCTGAGAAGCTGGCAATTTTTATGCTTAAAATGACATTTTTTGTTACTAGTCCCTGGTTGTTCACCAGGCAAAATTGCTGACATACAGAAAAAAGCTTTAGTTGTGAAACAAACCTAAGAACTTCTGTCGTCCTCTTTTGATTAAGATGGTCAACCTATCTTTAAACAGTCAGTCTATCTTCAACGTAAAATAGCAGCCATTAAGAAGCTTTAAAAATTAAATAAACTATATTACAAAACATTTTTTAATATGTACCGACCAATGCCCAAACAAACAGACTCGCTAAGCCTGTCATCAGCAGCACTATCACGACAACAGGCCATGTATCTTGCATAGCACCCACAACTAAGTCCTGTGAATGCCACTTCAGTTGTTCTCTATTCAGGATAAAAGCAAAACCTGGCGACTTCGTGACCTGTACGTACTCATAGCCGCTGTATTTGCCTCCCTCGTTGCTTTGAATTGGCATAGCAGTGTCAGCTTTTTTCTTCACGATAGTTTGATCTAATTGTTGCAGATCTTCGGTGGCGTTTGTGTTGTATATCATACTTTTTGGGTCTTCTATTACCCAGCATATTTTCAATCCTTTGTTGAAAAGTTAATGCACTATACCTTTAAGTTTGGTTTCATTCGCAAAGGCTGGCTTTTCCTCCGCCCCTCCCGGCTGAACTCCTCTTGAATGATTCCGTTCAGTTGCTGAATCTCTATCGTTATAGATACAAGGTGGCCTATTCAATCACGTGATGAATATTTTATTTCAATTTGATTTATCTTGGCAAGTTGTGGAATTATCCTTTTCCAGAAGACTCACACTCAGAAAGTCTATATCATATCCAGCAACCAAAAAGGGATGAAACGCAAATACCACTGTGTCAATGATCTTCATGCTGTCACCAAACCCTACTTTTATGTAAGAATTTTAGAACTACAATTTTTTTTTTTGCTCTAATTCAGCCGCGAGCAATTTCTTTCAAACGTTCCTTAGCCGTATCAAAAGATCATCATCAGATGTTTCCTTGGTCGCATTACGTCCTTGGTGGAGAGTTCAGCTAAAAACATGCAATTGCGCTGTTCAACCTCCTCCGCTGGGCGCCCGTCATCGATCTAAATAATTATGCGGTCGACTGTCTAAATAATTTACCAATTGGAGCCACAGAAACAGACTTTTGTGCATAAAAAAAACGCTGATGATATACTTCCTACATGTTGAATCAAAAATTTATTTTACTTCTTTAAAACCTCCCTAGGGCCGAGGATACTTGGATGTAAGAATGGTGTATCAATGAAAATTTTACCATATAAGCATCCACGACTCTTGCTTTTTTGCATCTTGAGGAGGAACTTTTTATTCTTTCTTTTCGGAAAGATGTTGTTTTTAAAACGTCAAAAACAAAATTGAAACGTAATTCGAGTGGCATCGTGTCGCTTTAGAGGCAATAAAAATGTCCTATTTGGCAGTGGAGATACTAATCAGCAATCGAAAAGTATTTCAATACTTAATGGATGGTCAAATATTGGGTTCACTGTCAATATCTAAAACATATCATCTTTTACAACATCAAATGTTTGGCCTATGATATGCGTTCAGTGAAAAAAATTTCATGAACAAATTGATAACTTGTACTTTTGGCCACATCATACTGAACTCAATTCGACAAGACGTTCAAAGAATGCATAATTTATGTTATGATTAAGTGTTTACTTATTGCCAATACATCCAAAGATGAGCAAAGCCTTGTATCTGCTTTATATTACAGTATTACCCTAAACCTGTCCGTAAAACGAAAAGTAGTAGATAAAGTCCCTGACATGCTTTTCTGATATAATTTTCTAACGTTTATTACCAGTTTATTCACTACCTTCTACAAGCCAAACTTAAACAAGTTATGGCAAGATGCCTAGCGTAAGTTGCAGGTGGTAAAATGGGTATGGTAATAAAGACATCTGCGGGCAGAATCCCACAATCCCTTAAACTGGGCTTTTATAAGTTTTTACAAAACTTAGGCAAGGGAAGCCGTAAGTGAAAGAAGTGGGGGCGTTGCTTGCATTATTCGAATCAGACCTTCCCACTGAGAAAGGAGCCGAGCATTACGTTTCGTGGTCAGTTTGATTAAGCTAATTTAAGCTATATCCTTATCGACCTTATTCGTTAAGTCTTTGCATGAAAAAAAGAGCCCGCGAACATGTTTACCAAGTTGCGCTCGACTGGGATGAAAATGAAAGCGATGAAGCCGTGAAAACGAGCAAAGGAGCTTATTCCTTTTTTTTTTTTTTTCTGTTGCAGGCCTTTCGTAGCTTCATTTCAAATGGCGTACCGTGAACCGCTAGCTACGCAGGCTACTCAGCGCAGCAGGCCAGCCAAGAGAGATTACGACGAAGAAGGAGACAAATTCGAAAGAAATTTGAAAAAAATCGGTAACAGAAATCTTACTTGCAAGACAAATAGGATACCAGAAACGAAAAAAATAGTTATATATATAATGTAATGTGGCTGTTCTTAATCCTACACCATAAAACGCTTTTCTTCAGCTTGGCATTTCCCATGTGCAAGAGAGGGTTCTCCGCCATGAAACTTCTAATTGTTCAAACAGGTCGCCTA
Organism: Pocillopora verrucosa; assembly: GCF_036669915.1. NCBI lineage: Eukaryota > Metazoa > Cnidaria > Anthozoa > Scleractinia > Pocilloporidae > Pocillopora > Pocillopora verrucosa. Next base: position 12,599,728 of record NC_089312.1, read on the forward strand.
GAAATGTAATGAAGGAGAGGGAGAATTTTCCGCATAATTTAACTGCCAGATGAGGATGCTTTATTCGAAATGGTGACCTCTGAAACAAAATATGTTGCCCATTTGAAAATCTTTCAAAGGCAATGTTGCTCTTTGGAACCCGAAACGTTATCACTGTTATCGCACGCTTTCTAATGGCTGAAAAGGAAATTACTTGTTGTCGGTGGTGGGAGGGTAGGTGTTACAACCTTCTACCGCGGCCTTGTGAACAGCACATCACGTTTTGATCGATCTGATGATGAGACTAACGTTGGAAACGAGTCATGATGTTTACCCCGACTAACTGTTCGCCATGTGAATGAGCAAATTATTAAATATATAAATAAATAAACGGAGTGAATGAATGGTTAATAATTGAATAAATGACTGGTGGAATCGATAACTAGATGGATTTAAGATGAATGGTTGTCTTTCCTTTCCACAAAATCGTTAGCATAGACCGATCCACATCTCATCGCGTTATGAGACTCATCACCGGCAGGCGAGTAACCCGAGAAATTCAGACCTTGTTTTGATCAAGCTACTTATACTATGTCTACTATTTCATATTTCATTAGCTGTCTGGGCAATTTTTTTTTTAGGATTACCTTTAGAGAGGTATACCTAGCTTGTTTTCACTGACGCTCGTTTGTCGCGTTCCATGGCGCTCAAGTCTGATTTGTCTTTTTTTGGTTTCTTTTTCAACAATTCAGTGTTCTCGAGCAGAAGAAGTTTTTTCGAACAATTATCTTCGACCCATTTACTTTTTATTTGACTTTTTTGGGCGTGCTTGAATGGCAGAATACATAGTCACGTACTTTGCCCCTAAAATCTCAACAGGCCGACGACACTTATTAATTTCACGGAAGCTAATGACGATTGAACTTTGTCTGAGCAAATAAAGCCGTACAGACAGTCATTGTTTTGGATTGATACCCCTGTCGATTTTGATGACAGCCGAGCTACTTTAGCAAACCACAGTACTACAGAGGCGCCAGCTGTAGTCTCAGATAACTGATATCAAATGCCGGGATAATACGATTACGTCCACCACCGGAAGAATTATCTAATTACTGTCATAGCTTCAGTAAAATTAATTAGGTGTGCATACCTCTTACTGTGTGATCTGAGTGAGAAAATGCCTTATTTCTTTTAACTAACAACAGTAACTTTTCAAGAGATTAAGAACTGAGGTCGTGGTCAAGATTCCGTAAGAGCTTCATGAGTGAACAGGCGATCACTAAGATGGGTGCTCTTTATAATTCTAGTCATTTTTTCTCTAATTACAATCGTTCTCTATTTGTTCGTGTGTAGACCCCCATAGTTGACCACAGAATTACAATAATTGTTGTCACAAGATGTAAGCGCATTTTTCACTCTATGAAAATAGATTTAAGTTATATTTAAGGTGCGCCCCATGGTTTGGAAAGCTTCTTAAGGATCCGTAAGTAACCCAGTTTTTTTTTCTGCTTACCTCAAAGAGTTTGTCCTTTTTCTAAAGGAACTAGAGATCATACTAAATCTCACCTTGGAGCATCTGTAACCATTCAGCTCCTATCGTTTCCAAATTTGTTTTCCAATAAATTCTCCAAATAAAGGAAAAAAAATCAAAGTTTTCTTTAAAGACAAAAGTTTGTGTACTACATTTGGGAATAAAAATTGTTTAGATAAGCATCAACTATTCTTCATTGCAAAGTGGATTTCTCATGAACTCAGGGTTTTAGGAATGAAACCGTAAAAGGAGACTAAAGTTGATGCAGTGTAAGAACACTTCTCAAAACCATCTTGTGTTACATTGGTTATTTCAACGTCGGAGGTACTTAGCAAATGAATGACGTGTTATCATAAAAACTCAAATTCTACCCGACGGTATGCACTGAATATACACGCAAAGAAAGTTTTGAAGGAAATTAGGGTCATCGAATGTTTATCACTTACAGGAAACAAACCAAAGCTGTGCATTGCACACTAATTAGTAATTGATATTTACGGAACTTTGTACAATGATCACATGCGGCAAATTTCATATCCTCAGTTTGGCCTTTCTACGAGTTGGGTGCGGTTTAAGATAAGCCAAACTTCCTAGATTTTCAAAATAGTCCTAAATAATTATTTTCGTTTGCGCAGAAAGCATAATAAAGCTTCATGCAACATCTTTTAAGTTGATAAAACTTAAAATGGGTCAACGCTCAAGATTGAACAATTGTTTAAATAGCTCGATGTTTACTGCATTAAAGCTGAACTTTGTATTACGATCTGTTTATTGTTTTCGTTGCAGTCGAAGCTTAACTTAGCTGAGAAAAAAGGAAAACATACGCACGCAGTATCAATTTAACCGGAATCTCAGAGGTCTGATTTAGAAACTCTTGTCATTTTGTTTATGATATCTGTTTTTGATCAGCCAAAACACAAATCCGCCGAAGCCAGGCAGTGCATGCAACAGACCTGGAGACACTTTGAAAACCAAAACACATCCGTCATGTCCCAATTGCTCAGTGTTAGGGAGGGTATACAGTCCATAAGGTCCTTCTTTATCTGATTGATGCAGACATCTCAGTTCATTTTAAGGGGGGCTCGTAGACCTTATGTCGACCTCTAAGATTGATGTATCCGATCAAAAGATAACTTTTCCCCTGTCAAGTTAACACAACTAAATATCATTGCGTTCTTTGTGGAGTTTATTTTGTTAAGGAGGTTTTTCTTGATGTTTAACGCAATTTTCTGGAGAAATTGGTGTTTTCGGGTGTTTTGACTTTCAAGTTGGAGATTTTTCCCTCTTTGTATTTCTATCGGATTTTATTTTGCCCAATTGTTTTTCCTCTTGTCACTGTATTGTCATCATTATTTTGCCACATCCTTTAACTAAATCAATCTTACGGTCTAGTTTCAGAAAGAAGCGCTGTTTGGCTCCCGATGCCGACTCTGATACATCTCAAGTTTCCTTCGATTTTTACTCGAAAAAATTTGCTTTCAATCAGTGAATGGCGGTTAAGACCAAAAACATGTTTACTGAGAAGTCCCACGCCTAAAGAACCGTTTCCAATCACGTTACCTTCCTTCCTATAACAGATTGCCAAACACCTATAAAGAAAGAATACCCTTTAATGGTGTCGAAGCCTGAGGCATACTTTTTCGGAGTACGTTCGTGAAATTTCACGAGGTTGTTAGCGTAGCTTAGTAAGAGATTGATAAGAGTATGCCCCACCCCAGGTTGGTAAGTCAGTCGACTCCTGATTGTGATCGAAGGAATTTGCTCTTCTAAAAGATCTTTATTAGTTTTACGGATTTAAGAATTAAGCTGACATCACTCATCATTTTGGACCACACTGCCTTTCACTGCTGAGCTGTGGTATGGCTATGTAATAAACATTGCTGTGTATTTCTTGTGCTTTGCTTCTAAATGAATGCACACTAAGGATAATTCTAAACCTTGTCAAGAAAGCATTGTGATAAATTCCTACGTCCGTGTTCGAATACACATTCCTCTGCCTGAATTTTACCAAATCCCTTTGAATATCTGTCGCAATAATGATTGTTTTTCTATTGTGTTCCTGCTGAATTCCAGTTCATTTTCAGCACATTCCACCTCTGAAATCCATATTCCCAAAATGTTAGAATGTAACCAATTTGATCCGATGGAAGAAAAATCACAATTTGCCTCTCAATAGTTAAAGTTTTAATGTATTGCAAGGTATTATCTCTTATCAGTTTTCCCGAAACGGTTTGTACAGTAAGTTTTGAGGGCAGTTTCTTGTTGTTACAGATTCATGAAATAAATAAACTGAAGGCTCCAGTTTCCCTTTATCGCTGTGTTGTTTATATTTGGTGAGAATCTCTTTTTCTGAGCAATAAATATTACGATGTGATGCGTGATGCCTCTTCAAACAGGAATCCCGACACACGGAGAATTCAAAGCAAAGCAGCTAAAGCGACCTATAAGTGATAATCTTAGGTTTAAACGCTTCCGCGAGACCTCGCATTTCACACGCCAGTCTATTCGGTTCTAACTTTAGCGGTTGTAAGAATAATCCTTGTTAGCAGAGGAAGAAGCGATGTTTGATTGTCGACATATTCGGCTCAACATTAACCTTTGGCAAGTAACTGCTTTAAGCTTTATGGGGGACTATTGTGTCGCCGCTAAATTTCATAGCGCCATAAATCACTGCAAGTGTCGTATACGAGTGTCGAAATGAGATGTATTGTGTTTCTTGGCTCCACACCCGAAAAGGCTATTGTCCCATAATCCGAAGTTCCCAACTCCTCGAGGTTTTGAGTTTTGGCGTCACAATCGAAGCTAGAAAGGGTCAGCTGAAGTTGTTTTACAACAGGAGTTAAACCCAGAATGGTTGTTACATTTATCATCTTGCTATGTAGGTGAAAAAGAAATGAATGAGCCAAAAGAGCCAAAGCAGGTAACTGGGAGATTCATGAATTCAATGGAGGTTGAGTAATACTGCCTCGCTTTTGATAGCAACTCAAGGAATTTGGACTTTTTAAACCGCCTCCACAATGCACTCGTTCTTTGAACAATATAATTGATCACCGAAAAACAAGCTTTTGATACTCAGTAAGAAATGATATGATTACTCAGTTTGGCTTCTGAATTCTAAAACTAGAATGCACAATTATTGAAAGAGTTGCTTTCGAAACAACTACTCACCGCAAGAAAAACACTCATTTATCAACCTTTCTCACGAGTTCCTCCCTGAAACAATCCATCACAGCTTAAAGAGATAAAAGCTTGATTGCCAATCTTCAGCTCTTTGACGTAGATGAATAGTTTCGCACCTTCTAAGTTTATAAATCATTTTGAAAGGTATTGGTCACATTTGATTCATCTTACCCGACCGATATGCAATCTGCCGTAAGAAGATAACACGAGAAAGTTGGCATAATTTCATTCGGTTCAATAAGTCAGTGGTGCTCTTTTCTACCAAATTTGGCTTGGTTTTTTTTAGTTATGTGCTTTCATTTGAATTTAGACTGTAAGAATACATAAGTGATGCGAGGAAAATCTAATTGTGACAGAGGAGTCTGTTCACAGACCTTCTCTCCTCTTGAATCGTGGTCCTAAAAGAAAATACTTATCATATGCTAGTTTGCTTTGAAAAAACTAACTCAGTAAATAAATCTTGAAATATCCTCTGGAAGTGACAATGGATTAAACAAAATTTTTATCTATGTGTTATTTATTTCCATGTACACCAACAGCTAAACTTGACAAATATGTAATATTTACAACCCTTCGTAATTTTAGCTATGAACGATGCTCTGGTTTCCTGTTTTCCTGTTTTATCTTTTGACACCGTCTTGCATAGAGTACGCATGCTAGATTTAAGGAAATTATTCATTGATAAACCAATCAAATTCGAGTGGAAGAAAGCAAACGAAAAGCAGGCAATTCAATTTTAAACCACGCAAGAATTTTAAAACGCAATATCCGGAGCTTGTCCCTGACCTTTTATTCGACAGTAAAGCCGACCGACTCAGTGAAGTTTGATAAGTAGACAGCCAGTTGATTTATCGTTCATTTAGCATCTTACTTTAGATGTGTCACTGCATTCAGTGATTTATGAATGCGGCCGGCACAGTCTAACCAGAGTATTTAACCTTGAGACAAATCATGTTATTTAAGCAGATTTCTTCAACAGATTCATTAAAAAGGCCAACAAAAGAGACGCAAGCCATCCACTACAAACTCAACGAGTAGTCTCTCTAATCTCTGATAGGAGAGAGTCGCTTTTAAATAAAAAAATTTCCGTACTTGAGGCAGAAAATTCATCTGTCAAATTTCAGGTGTCCGTTAGGGAAAATGCAGGTATTGAAGAAAACGGATTCTCGAAAAGCGTATACAAAGTGAACGCTTACTTGTGTTGTATTAGGTGGATTATACACATGTAAGACTGCAGAGTGCCGGAAGAAACCTGTATGTGTCAATTGAACCACCTTGTGAGACATTAAATTTCCAAACGTTTGCACAATCGGCTCACTTGCTTATTGTCCATAATTTTCGCTGCTTGAACGTCGCTTTTGAGCTCCTCAAGATCCCGGCGAAATTTCGCCCTTCTGTTCTGGAACCATGTGATTACTTGTGCACCAGAAATTCCCAGAGAGTGCGCAATTTCGTCTCTGTCTGAAGGAGATAGGTACTTCTGGTACACAAATCGTCTCTCAAGCTCAAATATCTGTTGATTCGTAAAGCAAGTCCTCGCTTTTCTCCGTTTTCTGGCGTTTAGTCTTGCTTGAAATGCCATCAGCTTTTGCTGAAGGTTTCTTGAAGCTATAAGATGGTAAGGGCATCATATCATTAATCACGCTACTGAATTTTATCTAACACACAAAAAGTCGCTTTGTTGAAGGAATAGAAAAAAAAGCAGGGAAAAGAAAATAAGCACGCTTGAGTTATGCAAATCGTAAGTAAACACCAATGCTGAAACTAGCTTTCGATTGCTTCAAAATTGCTTCAGGGTCACTGAGTATTTGTTCAAGGCTGCGCAAGCAGATTTGTGGCGCTAAACGGTTGAAATTTCAAGACGTGTTTACTAGAAGGAAAGAAATAGATTTTTTTAATCTAATACTCGTACTAAAGCTTCGTGGCTTTTGCCTGTGAGGTAAATAACGCCAGGAGTTAAATCTCACCTATTTCGGCGGTTTCTGGTTCTTTAGATTTATCGTCCGGTAAATTACTACTTGTAAAGTCCTCCAGAGTTAAAATAGCTGGAGGTGATTCCATAGAGGTTCCTTGTGATGACCAATGAGGCACTTTCCTTGTAACTGGTGAATGTTTCTTCGGATGCGGGGCGCTAAGAATTGCTTCGATAGAGAATGGCAACACTCTGTTATTGGTGGTTTTGTCACCATGTCCTGAGTTTCTCTCATTGAAGTTGTCCTCGCCTACAGAAGACGAATCATTCCCATTCCTGTGCGTCTCCATTGTGAATAGTATCTTTTAGTGAAAGCCGGTCGAAGCGTAGACAAATGATGGTTTGATATCTCGTGGCACAGTAAAAGAAGGAGAGGTAGCTCTGTAGCGCCGCGAGCCTTTGATTCGTAACCCACCGAGCACAAGCCACCTCTGAGTATTCACCCAGCCTGCGGATGCGTCAATTAAATTATACAGCTTGTGCGAAATTGATGACTAATTAATTAAAGTATTTACCTAACCCAACGACCAATCAGCTTTCGAGAGCGCATGGAGTAATTCAATTAGCGCGACAGCCCGTCAAAGTTGGATACCGAAGATAAATTGAATTAAACTGTCAACGCTATCACAGTAACCTTGTTAGGACAAAGACAACATTTTAGAAGCTGCCAAATCACATTTGTATATAAGTGGTTTGAGCAATTATCTCGCAAAACACGAGTTTTTGAGTCAACAGCTTTTAGACCATACGGTCCTGTTATTTTCCTTTGAAAAACGCGAAATGATATGCGTGTTTCTTTATGCGGATTAGGTTACACGAATGGAAAAACTACTCTATAGTGTTATCACGCGCCCAAAGAAAAATTATCTCTAAAATCTCCTAATTAATTTCGCCTTTTGTCTTTTCATTGACGCGATATCCCAAAGAAACACGCACCTTAGAGAGCATTCTCTTTGTTGCCACAATTTGACATGCATTGCCCGCATTCTTTACCCAGAGTTAGCGACGACCCTATTAAGCTCCTAAAATTTGTGACATTTTAAAACGAAAGCTATTAGGACCCGCTTCGCGTGGCTCCATGTTTGCTCGCTCAGTGTCTTCAGCATTCCGTGCGTTAAAACGGCTCTTGAAATCCATTTGCTAATTGGTTGTAGTATAATTTAGCAAAACAAGCCTTTGACAGTTCCTTTAAAAAAATATTCTATTTCTTTTGTTTTTTAACCTAGCTGGTAAAAACCGTTATATCAGCTGTAGTTAGCAGGCAATGTTGTAGACATCTGTACAAACTGTAGACGAACGACTGCTTTTAATACCATTAACAATGATTAATGTCCCCTTTAATCTTCTCCGATTCGTTTATTTTTGAAAATTGAATTTCAAAGTCAAGAAGTCTAGAAAAAGAATGCTCTTCTTTAGAGGCTGTAATTGATAAATATTTCTTCTATTCAACAAAAATCTTTAAAATTCAAAATCGTTTTATAGAAAAAAAAATTTCCCATGCTGTCGTGTTTTTTCCCCAGTGCACTGCAAAGGTTTGAATCCTTAAAAAAGATATGACTCATTTAGTTACATCTGCATTGTTAGTGAGTATTTTAATTCTTTCTTATAGAATTTGAACTAAAAACTTGGGGAGTGGGTAATTTCTAGCAATTGGACCGAAAGATGTGCATTTCCATTGGTCCAGGTTTTTAACGGAGGGGCAGCTGAAGAAAATTTGACGGTAGCATGAAATAAAGACGTAAATTGCGTAACCAGGGTGACTTTTGAACAAGATGAAAATGAGAATTAAGTTTTATTAGATATGCTGCTGTGCTAAAGTAGGAGAAATTGATAAGAGGATCAATGATTTGACCCTGTAATACGCAGAAATTGTTTCGCTGTCTCATGTCAGTAGGTCGTAAAGTTTTGCTGCACGATGTGAAAAAGCGAGATATTGACAGCTTGAAACATAGAGATAGACGTTATGAAAGTGTTTTCGGAAGTATAAAAATACATTCGCGAACAAAGCAATTTTCACACTTCTAGCCCTGACGACTAAGGGCTTTCTTTCCTCGAGCCAAATTTGTCGTGGTGACAAACTCATCATTAACATAAATTTACCCCACCTAATAATGCCGGTTCAGGAGGTATTTGTTCTCGTCAAATCAAGGTTAGGTAGGTTTTGCGCAAGGATTCCGCTTTACTTCGTAAAAATTGAAACTGATCAAGAAGGGAGGTTTTTTAAGCGTTTAAAATGATTGCAGTGATGTATGAAGGACAAAGACAGTCTTCGGAATCGCATTTAAGGCAAGTTTATATGGCCAACGTGTTTTTTTGGGTTTTTTTTTTTTGTTCTTTAGACACAATGGTCTGCAGATCAATTTCGTGGTCACCTTAAAACTTCCTCAGTTATAAGCTAAATTTCGGTTTTTTAATGTTCTCATCCCATCCGTCTTTATCTATTTCCAGTTGCTCGAAGCAACAGACTCCATTTGTGTTGGAGAATGGTAATATCTTCTTGTTGAAGAGTAACATCCCTATACGATGAAAAAGCGTTTCGTCCAGTGCTTACATCCAACGAATGCTCCCAAAATTTATTGCGTCCGGTCTTCGCGCCTTTCTGAAACAGGAAGCGTTGTTAGTAAATTGAAGGCTAATCACCATTTTTGAATGACACTGTTAACCAGTATGACAATCAAAACCTTTCTTACTAAAAAGTTCCCACAGTGATAAAAGAAATACCTCATTTTTTACAGGTATCTGCCATGAAAAATTTTGTCAGCGTCGCCGCTTCCTATCAACACCCTAAAAAGAACGCATGAGAAGAATTTGCTCGTGAGAACGTAAACTGTAGTGTCGACTGAGTTTGAAAACTGTTTAACGTCTGACCCCCGTGAAATTACACAAGTCAATATCAATTACCTTTCTGCTGACAAATTAAATGAACGGTTCATCTCAACAGGTCGATCTTGTGCGCCCACAAACATCGTATTTGGCGACGCTGATAGAATGGCAGACACAATCTCAAACAGCGTCTTTTTCACTAGTGAACAAACTTCAGCCGTTTTACCAAGGTGCTCACCCTTTATCGATAGAAGTGACGTACTTGAAAGACGTCTACGAAGGAGACTATTAGAAAAAGACGAAAAGCGAGTCCACGCAACAATGATTTTTTTGGGCTCTCAATGGGGGAAAATCTGAAGGAAAACTACAGATCTGTGGGAGCTGCTATTTTCAATTATGGTGAATTAACTAAGAGAAAAAGAAAGCAGAAAAAGAGCTCGACTTAGTCGAGCTTGAACAGTATCATGAGCAAACTTGCTTTCAAGGACTTTATCTCAACTTTTACCCAAAGAGGCGTTTCGCCGCTTGATTCAATGCACGAATTTTTAGAGACGCGAAGTTGTGTTATTTCCCCCTTTTTAGCCTATTAGCACTATCAGTGTTTTTATTCGAGGAATAGCGCGTTTTCCTGGATAATTTACATAGGTGTTAATGCCTTAATCTTGTGAGGGGGGTAAAAATCAAGGGGCGTGTCCAACACTTCATTACTTTTTCCTTCCGTTGGTCTTGTAATAAATAATTGCATGCGGGAATTTCTGTAATTTCTACCGTCCTATTTTTCCCCTCTCAAACTTTTCTAACGAAATAAGCAAGAAAATACGAGATCGACAAACTTAGCAAAGCATCTAAGTTATTAATTTATGCTTCGTCAACCGTGAAATTTATTGTTAATTTGAAACGCATCAAAATATTTTGCGGATCTGCAGTGTGTCATCCCCTTGGTGGTTGCCGTTGTTGCGATAGGACTGGTACTTTATGATGCCCAGGGTTTCTTTAGAAGTCAGTGAAAGCCGACCACACTGATGCGGGCACCAAGTATAATCAAGGAACGACTGGATTCTCACAGGAAACCCACTCTGAACTTTTGCTCGAAAACCGACTTTCAAGTTATATGAACCCTCATTTTTTTAGGTATCCAACTTGGCTGTTGCTTTTGTAATCGTTTCTTTTTTTATGTAGACCTTGTCGCGGATTTTCACAACAGAATTTGTAGAATTTGAGCTAAGATCCTGGGTTATGAATAAAAACTAGATCGAACCTTGAAAAGTTTTTTTTAAAAAACTGAACTAACGATCCTGGATTCTAAGCTAACTCTATGGTGTGTTAGACAGGATAATTACTTCATTTTAAATCTCACTCGCGGCGATAAGTATTTCCTGGACCCCAGGATAGTCCAGGAATCGAGAACATCTGGTTTACTTCTGAGAATTTTGCAGTCAGCGATGCGTTGGTCCTCATCTGCTTTTCGCATCCTTTTATTGCTTGCACTGCTGTGTTCAAAGTAAAGCATGAGCAGCGATGCCACCAACTGGCTGACAAAGTAGGCATCACTAAACCGATAAACGACCCGGACAGCACAGTTGGCATACCTCCAGCTGTGCTGGTCAACTGAAGGCCAGAGTGGATTTGCCAAACTTCTCCCCGAGGCTGGCAGTATTTTAGGAAATCGGATCTGCGATTCACAAGGTTTTTGATTTAGCACCAGTTAGGGGGATCATAGGGAGACAGGTATTTTCTTCACTCAGACTTGGAACGGTAGGCGTCTTAAGCCTTCAAAGCCGGCTCCCTTCTGCTTGACTATGTTTGTCGGGTGAATAAAGGGGATAAGTTTCTAAAGAATCTGGTGCTGCGTCGGTGGGAGAGTATAACTGGGTAATTTAGTATTATCAACGAAGTTGATGACGTAAATTGGCAACCGTAAAGAGTTTCAGAGTTGACGTTTCGAGCGTTAGCCCTTCGTCAGAGCGAATGGAGGAATGGTGGGTGTGTGTGTGTTATATGCAGAAAATGGAGCTACGCCCATGGTGGGAATTAGGCGACGAGAAAACAAGAATAAATTAGTTGAATGAAAAGCGCGCGTTTGATACCTTAGGGGTGGAGAGTGCCGATTTCAAAGATAAATTTTTGTTCTATAGTTTTGAGGCTTTCCGAACTACCTAGATGAAGGGAAAGGCCACAAACTGCCATATGCTGCTTTGTATGATTAGGGAGATTAAAGCGTGTAGCGACTGGTTTGAATGCGTCCTTGTCGTTTCTTTCTACTTCGCTAAGGTGTTCACGGAATTGGTCATCTTTTCGTCTTCCTGTTTCACCAATGTATAAATTTTTGCAAGTACAAGTTATGCAATAGATGACATTGGTCTAGGTGCACGCGAAGTGATCAGTGATCTTAAGGGATCTATCTACCTATGTTTTTGTTACGTTTGAATTAAATTATTGGAGGTGGCGAAAAGATAGTACCAGTCACTGAATAGTTTTGAAGTAATTTAAAGTTTTTTAGAATGGTAGATTTAACTACGTGGTTGTGAGGGTGAAATGTGAGAGTGAATGGAGTGCGATCGATATTTTCCTTCTGTGCCGTTTGTCATGTAGCGCTTACTGTCGATCAATTTGTTGGCCGGTGACAGTGGCCCGCTTGAACGACAGAAACGGGATAGCTACTTATCGAAAACCTGGCGCATTACCTCATTTTTTCCAAAAAAAACTGAGTTGTCACAACATATACGATGAATTCTAAGAAACTGTGAAAAGGTATGGAGTTCTTAAGGTGTGATTGATGCGTAGATGAGTACAACAAGTAACTGTGTGAGTCTGTAGGTTTGTAGCAAACCCTAGGGCATAGAACGTTGCCTTTGATTGAAATTTTGATGTCTAGAAAAGCCAAAGAAGTTTCGGATATTTCCTAGGTATATTTCAGAGCCGGGTGAAAGGAATTGACGGCAGTTATAAATTGAGTGAGCTCATCTCTGGTAGAGTGGCCGTAGTGCCGATGAAGTCGTCAATGTAGCAATTGTATTGACTGAAAAAGCGGTGTTCGATAAAACCTATGAATTGATTGGCGTAACTGGTTCCCATTTTGGAAAAATGTTTGACGGGGCTTTGTCTTAAGTCACTCTTTTAGCATCCATAGAATTCATGGTGAATTCTGCAGCAGTTCATAGTTCATGATAGAGCGATCGATTACATATTTTCTGGGATTTTTGGGAATCTTTGGGCTCATTTGTTTCGTTTGACTTTTTCATTTGATCAGATGCTCTTGGATCCTCCCCATTTTCCAGTTCACAAGAAAGAAAAAAAATCATCATATCATATTGGTAGTAATATTGATGTTAATACATACATACATATATATATATATATATATATATATATTAGTTTGTATTTTGTCAAAAATCCCTGGATCGTAATAAATTTGCGTGGTTGCAAGCCTTATTTACCTCTGGAGATGGATTAAAATTACCCTTCTTGCTAAATTCTTTACCACGAAGACGGATTTTAGTCAATAATTGTTATGGCTAAAGCTGGATTGTTTTCATTATGTGAAGTAAGTTTTTACCTCTTTGGCAACAACTCTTAAGCCAACCAGAAGAAAAACCAACCAACGGGGACTTAGCAACTGAGTAATTGACTGAAATCAACTGGATTCCCAAAATGACTAACTGAACTACGTGTATTAACGAAAGAAACGAAGATTAAGTAATGTTGTGTAATTATCTTTGAGCACAAATTACTGTTCACATTTTTTGTCTCTCTTTCCTTCTCTTAGTGCCTTAATCCTTTTTCAAAAATAAAAGGCAGTCTATGACTGCATGCACCTACTGTTCAGGGACTGTAAGGGCAGTAAAAAGGTAATGTTGTATAAAATGCAGAGGGTTTTATGAACAGCTCTTGTCAATGCCAAATTTATTACAAAAGGAGTACTTGGTCGGAGCAGAGTTTGTACATTGGTCAATTAACGGGCCGGGGATAGGGCAGGAAATTAATAGGCAAGGTAAATGTATTTAAATGTATTTCTATAAAAACGCAGTCATTACGTACGCTCGACTCTTTTTTTTTTCTTTTTTTTTTGCTTTTCCTTTTTTCCTTTTCAATTAAATTCTCCTTCAAAGGATGAGTTAGATATGTTCCGTTGTACAGTTGAAACCCTGAAGAAACACCGAACTAAACCCGATAAAACCAAAAATGAAACCCAGGAAACCCGATAAGATACGTTCAACGATGGCCATGGCCAGTGTTGGAGATGAACTAGGACGAGTCAATAGAGATGTTACCAGCGTCTCAAGATAGTCCGTCATTTTGTAAACCGCAAGGGGCTTGAGGGAAGGTTTATCGCCTTACACATCATTATAAAATAGTGCCCATTGCTTCCTAGAAGGAAGCAGAGTAGCTACAAAATTTGACGTCTTTCAAGGGCGCTCTTCTTGATGGCCTCGTTCCCACGAGGTCTAATGAAGCCTCGTTTTGATTATTATTGCCATAGAAACACATTCTGCCACAAAGATGGCGGACATTCAAGTGGAAAGGTACTGTCATGTGGGAAATAATAATGTCTTTTCTGGAACGCCATCGCCTTTACCACGGCCATATTTACCGTCCTTACCACCTGCGAAAACCATCAAGCCTTCTTATTCAAGGTCAAGATCCAACTTGTTTGTTGACTAGTGCTTTGGAATTTATCAACGGCGGCAAAGTGATATCTGCAGTGTATCCGGTGGCGCACAGCCTCGAAGCAGTTATGATTTGCCGTTATGAACTTATTTTATCTCTATGTCTTTCTTCTTTCCAGATTTCTCATCGAGGCACCGTTTTCAGCCTTAGCTGGTGTGGTTGCAGATGCAAGAGATCCTCCTAAGGTTAGCTTCTTAGAGCGTGCTCACAACAACCTATAATTTACATTTGTGCCAGTTTAATTGATTAATTCCCTTAATGGCCAAACATTGGCTTTGTTTTCATTGGATAGATCATGATTTTCGGCACACGATTAAGAAAGCTGAATATCTTATCTGATCTTTTTTAAATTTACGGCTCAAGAATTTTCTTTTTATATCTGTATTTTTTTTTATTGTTATTATTACCACTTCGATCGTTTAAACATTGGTCGATCTGTGTAATTGCCCCAAAGTCTAATGTGGAGTGTGAAATATTTGAAAATTTAAAGTTCTGTTGTATTACAAGATACATGAAGAATCTTAAACGAAAACAAGTATTTGCCAGTATAACTTTATATGCTGTAATCCCTTTGTAAGAGTCATATAGGCGGTTGTATTATTGAAAATGAGCTTCTTTTGTACATGGAATTATACTTCAATTAATGTTACATCTTTAATCAAAACTGTAACAAAATTCTCGAATGTGATTGGTTATCACCAGCCTGATTTGAGCACTAATGGGACAGTGTATGTGTCATACTTGTAATTGGACAGTGTAATAGGACCGTTACAGGGACAGTTGACAAGTCATCCCCATGAGAGAGAACAGAATGTGTCATGGGCGTGCACTGTTTTCTTACATTTTGCCAAGTTAATTGTGGTTTCTTTTTTTATGAAAACATATAACAGACATCTAGTTTGACCTAGTTTCTTTCTTGAATTTTGTCATAGTTTTTATTCATTGGTAACAGGACTTTGTGTCATCTCATTCTGTTGGTAATCATACATGTGATTCACAAATTGGACTCCCGCTTTGTGGTTGTCTGCTTTTTTCTATCACTTGTATGATTACAGACTGAATTTGACTCCACTTGGTCTTATTACCATTATATATAACATGTCTAACAGATAGATTCCATGTTGCTGTGCTTCTGTTCAGGAGGAGATCATAGAAAAAGTATAGAATGATGAGGCAACAACTAAAAAATGTCACCCAGAGCAACATAGAATCTTCTTGTTTGATTTGATATAGGAGCAAAAATTGTTATTGGTGACATCATATATGTGTCTGTCCTCCAAGAGATCTTAAGTAAGAACCAATCAAAATGATGTATGGTTCAGCTTAACAATTAAAGGTGTATAGATAACAGTATAAGTACACAGTATTAAATACAGTTCAGTTTGAATTAGTCAAGTATCAAGGGTGTAAAAATTGTGTATGTTGTTGTAGCGAAGGTATTTAAAGTTCCAGTTCCTTTCTTCCTTATCTTAGCCCCCTATATTACCACGCAGTAGAAACAGAATTCAAGTTGGATGCACCAACCGCTGGAGACTTCCAAATATGCTTGGCAGTGATCTTTTGGGCTCATCACAAGCTCTCAAGTCTGTTACAAGTTCTTATAATGATACAATAAGGGCAGTCATGACTGGTAAGCTTAAAGTGGATTAATGCTTTTCATTGATTGATAGCAATTTACACCACCTTAAGAAACAACCTCCTATATATATATCCAACATCGAAACATTGGGTCTATGAATTGTAACTTCTTTGGTTACATTCATAAAATCTGTAAACTAGAGTAGCATCAAACCATGTCTGATTGTCCACCTGGTTGCTGTGTGAACTTTAATATTATTTTAAACCTCTTATATGTAGGTGCATGTCCAAATTTTGAAAATTCCATGCTTAAAATGCTCAACACATTTTAAAAATGTATTTATGCTGGTTTATTCTTATCTGTGTTTTTACCATGCAGTTTGGTAATGCATGGAACATGTTTTTTTTATGTGATTTTATTTAGATAGACAATAATTTGTCATTCCAAGGTACATGTAGGGCATTCAAGTAATTTTGATAAATATTTGGATGACACAACATCGAGGATTTGACAGACTTATGAACAATAACAGCTGTATGAGTGAACAACTAATCATTACTCAATTGAAAGTATATCAAACTTGTTTTGAATGAGTTGAATTATTGTTAAATGTTCACCTTGTTCTCTTTCTTCAATCAGTGGACATTAACTATTCATGAAGACTCTTTTAAGAGAGTATTATGAAATTAAATTTAGAACTGCTCAGCTACCTAGGCTGGGAGAGAAATTTATGGCAGATTGGTAACATTTTGGAACTGAATCATGCATTAAAATTCCATTGGCTTCAGTTAAGAATTAATGAGCAAATAAGGTTGGAGAGAATTTTTTACAATGCTTTGTTCTTGCATTATAATAGACACTCTGCATGAATAACTGAACTCTGTGCCAGTGACTTTAAAAAAAAGTTTCTTTTAAATCTGATTCAGTGAATGGAGATGTACATGTAGATGATGTTGATAGCAAAGATACTTGCTTGTGAACTCAATGGTTTGAAACTTTAGAGGAACTGATGACAGATGCATGTACAGTGTTCATGTAACTTCCAACCTTTTAATATGTTTCAGAATTTCTTATCTTATTGGGTTTTTTTCTTGGACACTTAGACACCCCAGAAGTCAGTAGACCAAATATTTATATTATTGTCATGATTTGATATCATGTGACATAATAGGAGTAGCTCAGTTAACTTTCTCTTGGCAAAATCATTTTATTTTAATTAACTGTTGTGTTTTTCAATAACTACAAAAGCTGACTGTCCAATGGCCACATGCAACCATGCAGAGTTAGGTGGAGAAAGACTGTACAGGAGTGCAATACATTCCCTGATTTCTCCCAGATTTCTTAAGTCACAGTCAGCACTTGGTGGAAATGGTACTAAGGAGTTTGATCGTTGCCTTATTCGTTCACAACCAGCCTCAAATTCTGGATCGACAAGGTTGGTGTATTTTGCATGTGTGCAAAGTCCATCTCAACCTTTCTTTTAAAATTGGCTATAACTGTATACATGCGTGGTTATTCAACTGAGCAGTACAGCTTGAAAGTTCCTTCACAGATCCCTATATTACTTACTGATAAAATTCTTGAGGATTCTTGCAAATATTTTGACCTTGAGGATCTTGAAGGATCCTTACACATCTCTTGTAACAATCTTGACAAAGATCCTTGTTAGATCCAAATAATTTCTTTGACAAGCAAATATCTTGAGAAGGTCTTTGAAAAGAACCCCTTTAAGATCTTTTCAAAGATCCTTGTTTTGTTCTGTAGGATCTTGAAGGATTCCTAGGAGAACTTTGCTAGGATTTTTTTTATGATCTGTCTAGGATATTTGGAGGATCTTATCGTAACAAGGTTTAAATAACTTTCATTGAGTATTAATAACAATTGTTAACTTACCAAGACAATGTGCAAGGGTCTTGTCAAATTTTGGGCTTTGAGACTTAACTACAATTTCAAAGCTCCACATTAACACTTGGCTAAATTGATAGACCACATGTCAGGAGTAAGACTGCAGGAGGGTCTCAACATTTAAGTCATGCTACATGCAGATTCAGTTCCTAAACTTTGAGTAGTATTAAGGGACAATTATTTTTTCTCATTTAAATGACATTTTAATTATTATATCCTTATACAAATATAAGATTATTGTAAAATTGATTTTTATTATTTAAATGTTATTATTAGAAACACAAATGGACACACTGGACTTTCTTCATTTCATCTCCAGCAAATTGACTACCAAAGAAATGTCATTCCACCAGCAATGAGATCCCCTACTCCAATGGAATTGTTTTTGTGCAGGTCTCAAACTGCTGGGCTTCATAAAGTACCAGGTTCTGAAATTAACAGTAATATTAAGTCTTTTTTCATCCATTGTTGTTGATGTTGTTTTTAATTTGTATTGAAAATTGTTCACAGGCTTTGTTGTGAAGCCTCAAAATGACACAGTCCTATTGAGGTTTTCCTTGCTTTTTCTGGCAAAGTAAAGATTACACCCAAGTAAGAAAACAACTTTGGGAGCAGCAATGTAGCCATTGATAATCCTGATAGTCACAATTGTTTACCTTGTAGATGTCATAGTTTATGCTTTGGATACTACTTGGGAGCTCCATAAACCTTATCTTCAAAAGTCTTCCTTGCTGAGTGCACTACTGAAAAAAGCAGAAATGACTGGCATGAGAGACATAGAGGAAGAGAAGGAGGAGGATGAAGCATTAAGTCCTGGAGAAATAGGTCTTTATTCATTGAAAATGATAAGTTAGTGTGTTGCATTCAATGTCAATTAAAACTGAAAGGTTCATTGAAGGACTGACTAAGTAACCGTGCTGCATGTTTGGTCAAAAATATTTTATGTGGGGTCAACAGCCAACTAGGTTATTTTGAACATTTTCAAGAACACAAAGCGCAATATAACTTTTTGATATAATTTTTGAAAAAGGTTCATCAGAAGGGTCCTTTAGAAAAAATATATAGAATTATGAAATTATGCCACTTTTGACAAATTCTCAATATTTGCAGTAGGTTCCTCTTAACTCACAATTCATAAAGTGTAATTAAGGTGAGGATGGCTTGATTATGGCTGGTTCATTTTGAGTCCCTGAACATGGTTTAGGGAAATTGCTGTCATTGCTGTAGTCTTTTAAAAGACTACAGCAAAATATTTTGATTTTTAATTAGTTTCTTTAAAGTCTTTGAGACTTTCAGTTGCTTTTACTTTTTGTGACTTCATACCTCTCAAATTTTTTGGAAACCTTTCCCTTGTTTGACTGAAGTTCCCTGAAATATGAAAATGGCATCAAAACAAGCTGAAACTATAAGGAGGATATTCCCATGGAGGTCTACCATATTTCTTCACCTATAATCCGAGACCCTAAAAGTTAGAGACCTTCCAACAGACCTGTATTATCCAAAAGAAAAAGCAAAACCATGGGCTATACGCCGAGAGTGAAATTCTTGATTGTAACTGGCCATTTGAGTGAGCGAACCCCATGGAAAACATTGGGAAATGGCTCACTGAACACAAAAGCTAATGAATGAGAATAAATGCTAAAGGAAAAAAGCAAATTGGTGAAGATGTAAATACTACTATAGGACTGCAGAAATGCAATAATACTCTCAGTTACTGTAACCTGACAAATGTTTCAATTGAGTATCTCTTTCGTCACTGTTATTTTTCTCACCATGCCAAAAGCACACCACTCCTCATGTACTATGGCTTTCAATAAAAAAAGTTATTGCGGAAGTTTAAGCTGTAGAAAACAACTCAGAAATCACTTGAGATTATGGACTTATCAAGTCCATGGTGCAACACTGGAGAAGAGACCAAGTGACTATTCTTTCTGGTGAGCTTAAGATGTCTGCAAAACATCCAAAAAATGGGCCGTTTCACTGCCAAGTATTTCAAACCAAATGAGCAAGTGTACAGTGGTTTTCAGAGCAGAGAAACCAAATATTTTATTTGTAGTGTGAAATGAGAAGAGTTTTGCCGAGTTAAGTGCAATCGTCTTTCAATGAAGCAAAGAATCTGATTGGTGGTCAGAAATAGGTTGTTGTCATGACAATTTTAACAGAGCACTGCAGTACTTTGAATTTACATTCATTTTACATTAATATTGAATTTGCAATTGTTTTTTAATCCCAAAGCCTCGGCTATAAGCTGAACCCTGTTTCTCATGAAAAAATCTCCCAAACTTTTGTGTCAAATACTGAAAAAAATTGCTTGGGTTATAGGTGAAGAAATACTGTATCTTGCTTTCCTGAGTAGCCAATAAGAATATACTGTGGGATTGGCTTTGTCTTGCTAGCCTTTTGAGCTCTTACTTCTAATCCATAATGGTATAATAAATCATACAAGTTAATTGGAAAGTGAGTTGTGTGAGCAGGCTGCATATACATGCAAGTACAGTGACTATGCTGAACCAGCCCTTATCAAAATTTATGACTGAGTGTACACTCAGTGAATTATAATTTGCTAATAATGTCCATTTTACAGTTGAAAGTAATCTAGATGCCTTAAAGACAGCTGCAAGCTCAGCAAACATGGATCCTTCTGCTGTGACATCAGACATGTCAGTTGGAAGAAGCCGCTACAGCAGTGAGTGGTACAAGAACCAATTGACATTCAAACTGAGAGTCAGGGATCCACTCATCACTAAACAAAGTTAGTAAAAATTATAATTGGGTAAAATGACAAAGTTGTGTTGTGGCATGTTTTCATTTTACTGGTGTGAGGACATATACACTGTTCATGTACCTATGCATGAGGTGATGCATGGAATGATAAAATGATTTCTCATCTTCAGTGTACAGTATGCTTTTTTACATTTTTATTTGGGGATGGTCAATCCCTTTATTTTCATTTCTTAATAAAATCAACTTTTCTCGTCAGAAAGGGGCTATTGTGTTTATATAATAAACAAAATAATACATGGTTGCCAGTAGATACGGAATTTCTCTTCTTGTGTTCAATTAACGTCTCACATGTTTGTTGTGCTCTCTCACAAGCGATTGAGTTGAACATAAGAGAAATTCCATATCAATGTGCACCCATGTATTCTTCTCTATTTATTATAAATGTTCTGATGATTATAGAGCTGTACATGCTCTGATTGGTCAAGGATTGTATCAAAATGGCTACCTGACATTTTTTCGATGTTACTGAGGTGATATATGCAGTATAGAAGAAAATGCTGCTGGTATGTCTTATCAAGCATCTTATCAAGTGACACCATTGTAAACAGTTGGACCATTTTATCTAGTATGATAATTAAAACAGATTGGACCATTTTAAGCAATTGAACATTTTTTTTTTTAGTTAAACCATTTCTACCAATTGGATCATTTTCTTTAGTTAGACTGTTTACTACCAGTTGAACCATTTTATGTTTAACTAAACCATTTCAACTGGTTGGACCATTTTAACATGTTTGACCATTTTAACGGGTTGGATCATTTTAACAAGTTGGATCATTTTTGATTGGACCATTCAGTTCAGGACCACTTGGACCATTTTATTTAGGTAGAGAATTTTTGCCAATTGGACCATTTCAACCTGTTGGACCATTGTATCTATTTAGACTGGTTGGATCCAGCTGAACCAGTTGGACCTTATGAATTGGTTGGATAATTTTGACTGATTGGAGCATTGTAAACTGTTTTACCATATTAGGTGGTTGAACCATTTTCTCCAGTTAGACTACTTCTATCAGTTGGACTGTTTTCTCTATTTAGACCATTTACTACCAGTTGGACCAATTTCTCTAGTTGGACCATTTTACTTTGGAAAATCAGTTTAAATGGTTAGAGCATTTTAGCCAGTTAGACTATTCTCACTAGTTAGACCATTTCTACCAGTTGGACCATTTTTTCTAGTTAGAGCATTTATTACCAGTTGGACCATTTTTTCATGTAAGACTCTTTGACCCTTTTTAATCAGTTGGGCTATTTTTGTAGTTGGACTAGCTAAAAACTGGTTGGTTCATTTTAGCTGATAAGGCTGTTTTAACCAGTTGGACCATTATATCCACTGCCTAATTTGTTAGGCTTTTTTTCTTAATAAGTATGTTGGCCAGGTCAGTTTGAATGTCTTAAAGGATCTATATTCTGTCATTGCTTTTAAAAGATGTTGCAGCTCCTTGAAGTTATGTAATATAAGGGATAACAACTTTTTTGGGGGGCTTCTGAACAATGACATGTCAGCTCTCACAAGGTGGTTTCTAGGATTTTGCCTAATCAAGGGTCAAATGTTGTGCTTATTTTCTTGTGGTCCTTTGTAGCCACTTTAAATTTCAACAGCACTTTACTTGACTCTGTCAACTACCTGATGCTTGAAATACATGTTGTTAAAATATTGTATTGTCTCTAAATCTGCAGCATTTGCTCTTGCTCTCTCTGCATTATATGAGAATGACAGTGAAATGAATGTAAGTGAGGCAGATGTTGTTGGTGTCTTGGCTGCTGCAACTTTCTTAGGATTCACTGCTTTGGAAAAATTGTAAGAATCATCCCTGTTCTTCTTTTTGTGGTAAAACTAAACTTTGTATAGCTCATTGTAGTTTTGTGTTTGAAATGACAAATGTTATGAAGAAGTTATTATAAAACCTTAACATGAAAGAGCTTGTTCTGTATGATAATTGTGATTTTTTGTCTACATATTTGAGAAATTTGTGGATTTTTCCTGTCTCTAAAATGTCATATCTTTACTTTACTTAGTGAGGATACTGTTTTATTCTTCCCTTATGAGGATTTTGATCAGCTGATTTTAATTTTGACTAACTGATTTGCAACAGCTAATTAAATCCATTTAATCAAAGATCTCAAATTTGAGATAACAAAAGCTAAACAAAGTGTCTATGAAAGAGCCTGCATCAAATTCCATGTCAAGGTTAAGTTCTCTCAGATCTCACACCCCACATAGGAGTTGCCAGTTATGCTGTCTTGAATTAGATATTTATGTATTTCAGGTGTGCTGATGTCATGTTAAGATCCATTGCTGCTTGGTCTGTCTGTGCATTTCATGCTGCAGCTTTTAAGGTTTTTTTGTTAAAATATTGAGCACACATATCTTACTGATCAAGGCCTTATGGGAGAATATAGAGTAAAGGGTCTCTATTCTGTGAAAACAGGGTAAAGGGTCTCTATTCTGTAAATATAGAGTAAATGGTCTCTCTTCAGTAAATATAAATAGTAAAGGGTCTCTCCTCTGTAAAAATAGATTAAAGGGTCTCTATTCTGTGAATATAAATAGTAAAGAGTCTCTCTTCCGTGAATACAGAGTAAAGGATCTCTATTCTGTGAATATAGGGTAAAGGGTGTCTACTTTGTGTAGAGGAAAGGCACTTAACCCAGGTTCAATCTGCATGCAGCAACCCAAAGGCCACATAATATTATAACAGAGAGTTTGTGAGGTCCCGACTAAAATATTTCAGTGTGATAAAAGGAAGAATGGCTTTTTAAGTCTCCATATCCACAAATTGAAATGGAATGGCTGTCAAATGTTCTGTCTTAAGAAACCTTGCATGATCACATGATGTCAGTGAGTAACCATTTGGACATCTGTCTAATTTTCATATATGATATACCTCTTGGAGCAGCACGAGTAATGTCCAGAGTGCTGACAATCAAAACTTATCCTCTTGTACTAGCCTGCCATGCATGTAACTGACTTGTTCAGCCAATTCAGCAGGCTTTCTTTTGTTGTAGATAATCTTTGCCTGTGTTTGAAGGCCTGAGGTAGTTTGTGTAATTTTGAATGTGTGGGGTTTTCTGCTACTTACTTACAGCCTTCACCAAATCTGTGCAAGAGTGCCTAAAAGAATAAGAAGAGAAAAGAAACAATGAGTTGTACTCATGAATTAATATTGTGCAATACTCTTAATATTTAGATCATTTATTTGCACCTTTTTATGCTTGTCTGGACTAATGGATGAAATGGTCTGTTACACATGTTGACTTCAAACCTTTTGTTGTTGGATAAATATTATTATTTCTAGTACAAACAAAGTTCTGTCATGGATGCTTGTGAGAGGTGGCTAGAGCTCAATTTAATACCACAGGTGGGGATGTACTTTCTCTTTGCTTTATTTGTACTACAGTGCAAATGTACATGTACAGTGTACGTTGAAAACCTGTGTTTCTTGTGTTGAGGTCCATATTTCTGAGACTTCTGATGTGTAATTCTACAAAATTTAAATGCTTTAATTTGGATGGCCACAAAACAAAGAAAAAAACTTTTCAGACAAAGGACTTCTTTCCCTCGTACCTTGAAGACATGTTATAGTAACTTGTGAATACAGTGTATGTTAAATTATCTTGCAATAAATATTCTCATCCCTCCCTCGTTCAATTTTGTTGCTTTGGAATTTGTCTTTAGAGGGAAAAAATGCTAGAAACAACGTTGAGAAGAGGGGGCGAGGGGGGAAGAGGGGGCAAGGGGGGAAGAGGGAGATCCTTAATCGTAGTTGTTTCAACGGTTTTGAGTGCGATTGTAGTTGCTTTTGTCTGTGTGCAACTTTTGACTACAGAGTCCATTGTATAAATGGTGACTACAATTAGGCAAGAGTGATGAGCATAAGGCCTTGAACAAGAAGTGTGCTGACATCTAAGCATGACAGTCATGCTTAAGATGTCAGAAGTCAAGAAATATCAATTGTGATATGGCGTTATTTTCGGTTGATTCAAACCCTGCAAGGATTCCGTGCAAGTGGGAAAAGTGGTCGTGAGTGTTCCTTTTATTTTTGGTCTAAAAACGAGTATTGACCCTTTATACATTTGGCTGAGTGTCATTATTGCACGGTCCCCAAGTAGGCTTACATGTTTGGATGTCTCAGAAGAATTGGTTAAATTGTTAGAGGGCTGGAATTTGTAGATATACACGGTCAAGCTAATGAAATCCTAGCTTTGAACTTTGTACATGAGCAGTTCCTAGCGTGTAAAACTAAAAACCAAGGTGAATTAAATAAATGAGTTACATGAAAGGTAGCATTATGGTTTTACTTATGGATTGTTTATTTGTCGATTTAAAGGATATGTGATGCAATTGCAAAACTTTTTTTTACAACTCATTTTGTTGTAATTGTCAACAAGAAAAAGAAAGTTTAATTTTTCGTGAGTCCAACGAAACGCCCTCCTTCCTTTTCTTGTAGCTCTCTGTTCAAATATTCTTGAGTTACTTGCCACAGGACCTTCTGGAGAAGTGCTTGAAATCTGCTAAGTAAGTTGTCAAGGATGTAATAACTTTAAGATGTATGTTTTTTTCCTATATCTTCCACTTTTCATTTAAAAGTGGCTAATTCAGTCTGTAATCTTATCTGCATCCCACTCTTTCTAAAACTTTCGCGTACATTGAATCTGTCGAGAGAAAGTTAATGAAACTGTAAGATATAACTTGTGGACTGAAGAATACGCTTTACCCACTGGACCATTCAATTTGGACCATTCACATACAGTTATTAACGTGTAGCGTGAATCAGCGACGGTTTCTGGTGCAATAACATTACTTTTTCGCTGTAAAACATTTGAAGAGATATTTTGCGAGATCCTGATCTTGCCAAGTTGCTTTGACTTGTTCGTGTTCATACCTGTTCCATGAAAAAGTAGTCGGTAGCTCGTGGTCGGAAGTCCGCGGTCCGCGGTCCGCGGTCCACTGACCGAATAATTCGGGGAGACCGTGGCAGTCATCTTCCATTTCGTGCCTTTAAATTCGGCGAACTGACTTGAAAGTTCAGAGTTAGTGCATCACACGTTAAAGCAAATTCCTTACCTAGTTTTTATCTAAAGTTCAGAGCCACTTGAAGTTCTTTCTGTGAAGTAGCTAACTGACCAACCACGGGTCGTCTAAAAGTAGGTTAGTGCGGCGCTAAGAATTTTGTTTATAAAACCAAAAGTTTTTGTTACTTTAAAGCTACTTGGTTGAGTTACTTCTTTGTTTGCGCTTACTTGACACAAAACCAGACGACGTTCAAGCTTGGCTGTGGCATTTCTGTACACTGTTTCCTTTCTTACTACAGGCTTTTCACGTGGAGTGAGTACTCATTATACAAAATGCTGGCTTACTGGATCTTTCTTCAGCAACACCCTAACTTGCAGGTGAACTTATTGTCTGATTATTAGTATTGTTTTTTTTTGTGTGCAAGAGCAAACTGACCCACACAGATTTTCTTAAACCTGTGTATTTCTGGCCTTGGCGGTCTTAATTTGGTGGATTTGTGATCTTGTGGAAACTTTTGCATTCTTTTTCCTTTTTTTTTTCTCAACATTTTATAATAAAAGTTGAGACTACAAAAGTCAATCTAGTAACAATACCTTTCATACAATGAAACACTTACACTACATTACTTGAAATAAACAAAGTTAAGATACTAACTGGGTTATATTCCCTGGAATAGATTCCCTAATCCAGTGATGCGAAATGCAACTTTTGCATTTTACATAACTGGATTTTAGGGAAGCCTATTCAGCATACGGTGAATTGGAACAATGTGCAGTACCATAACTTTGATGAATCAATAGCATTACCCTACCACTTGTTAACCAGTCTGTAACAAGACCAAGTAATAATGCTATGAAAATCATTACAGCGTGGTAACATCCAATTCTAAGAATGCAGTGAACCTTCTTCAATACTCAGTAAACCTTGATATATCTATTTCACTGTTACTGTGTTTGCCGGTAGTGTAATCAGAGAATTGTGGTGACATGTTCAGAGGCTTCAAGCCCTTTTTTAAACGTTATTTGTTTTGCGATAATCAATCGCTTTATGTACATGTTGTACCATAATGGAACCTTTACAGCGCAAGCACGTCAGACCTTTTCCTCTCAGTCTAGTGAAACACTTTTGCTGAACCGAGGTCTTTTTCTTCTCCGACTTCTTGATAAAAGCAATATCTGTTTACCGATAACTTTTGCCTTTATCGACCTACAGTTGATGCCATCATGGGGAACTGTTGTTACGTGGTTTATGAGGTAAAAAATAATAATAATTGTCTACATTTCGAATTTAAAATCATGTTTATCTTATGTATTTAAGTATCGCGCATTTTCGGTATTGATTTGTTTGTCAGTCGTACTGATGAAAAAAACTTCCTCTTACAGTTTACCGAAAATCACTTCATTTCTTGAGAGGGAAGAGGTTCGTGTAACTCAAACTGAGACTGCAAACTCAGGTTTTCTTTTTTGGCTTTTCTTGAATGTTTTTCGTTATTTTTATTTGTTTTAACGTTGATGTATCATTTTCAAATACATATGACTTAACTACCCTAGGCGAGTATACCATAATTTTGTGATAAAGAATTATCATTTTCATGACCCCTTTCATGTTGGAACTTTTTGAGCTTTTTTTTATATTTGATTCTTTAGTTGGCAATCACAGTTGCAAATGACGCGTACACTGTCCAATTACACAGGGATGACTTGTACATTGTACAGTGACGTTTACACTGTCTAAGCATGACACGTACACGTCCTATCCAGTGCTCCAATAGGGATGGTGATAACCAGTCATGTGCGAAAATTGTAGTAATTTAATTTAATAATGTCGAAAACTCACTGCGAATTTTAGTCATTGATCCTGGAGACAAAAATACCTCGCGTACTTTTTTTCAGCGGCGTGAGAAATATCAAATTATGTCAAAACATACGATGGGTAACACGCTAACAGAGTTTTAATGATACTTCTGTACAGGGACATGGTTATATGAATTTATTCAGGGCTGTTAGACTGGCTGGTATCACAGAAAGTAAGTTGAACTAGTGTAATGTTATCTATGTGCAATAAGTTTTGTGCATGCTTGGGCTAACGTGCGAGTCATTTTACAGTCAAGCCTTCGTTACGGTCAAGAAGAAAGTCGTTTGTTAGCTAAATGTTCTTAACGTGGTTCGTTGGATTTTATTGGTCAGATTAGCCATTCTGTAATTGGCTGGAAGAATTCGTTATTAGTGATTGGTCAGTATCGGCCCTTTGGGTTTTCCAGTTCGGTTCGTCGTTATGTCTTATCTATATTTTCGCCGGCAGCTTCCATCAACAGCGTTTTTTAATAACACTTCCTTAGAGGTTGATGTGATCGTTGATTATGTGTTTTATTTCAGGTCCACAGCTTGATGAGCTGCAAAAGATGAACCTTGTTCCTCAGAACTGGTTACTTCGTATCTACAGCCAACATTATCACGCGGTAAACCATTCTTATCGATTTCTTAGAAGTTTTGAGTTATGTCTAATCAGTGTTGTTATTTAGAAGTCTTTGTGGGAAAATCTCGCTTATCAGCCAGGACGTCCCATTTCTTGGTATTGACATTGCTATCTCTTACTTAGTTGCAAGGAGGGGGTGATATGTCTTTGATGACGAGATTTGAACATGGAGCGCTACGTAAAGGTTTCATATTAGAGGAGGTGAGTGTGAAAGTGCTGTTTTCATTTAGTCAAGTCATAGGGCTTCGGAAGGGCACAACGAGGTTAATGGCAGTCTGCGTCACTTCTTTGTGATTGAATTATTCATTTTACTACGATTGCATAAGTTCTGTCAAGGTTGTTGCCGCTACTTTTGATAATTCCCGGATGAGACTAATGTCAGACTTTGGTTACAAGCAAATTATTCTTGAGAAATGTTTGTTTACAGTGCGTAGTAGTCGTTGGCTTTACCCTCATAAGAGGACATATAGGCTTGCTATATAACGTTTAAAGTTGTTGAACTTTAACCCTTTATTTTTGTTGCCTTCAGCATTTGAAGTACCACTCGGAAATTATGTCACTTCATGGATTTCATTTTGAAATTAAAGCAGTCAAAGATGAAATGGATTCCAAATATTCCTTCTTTCTCCAGGTTTGTGTATTTGTTTTTCGCTATTTTTATGGTTTTTTTTTTCTTCTATGCTTTGCACGTCTAATTTTGCGCCTTTCTCTCTGGCTCTCGTTGTCTCGAGATCCTCCTCGTTAAAAAGCCACCTTAAAGCCCTAGAAAGCCTCAAGGGCACAGCCTGCACTACAGGCGTCTTATTAGGGCGAGTTGACGTTAAGAAGCGCAAACGTTTATTCAACTGGCCATATTTGATTTGGAGGTAGAGTCGACGGTGGAGGAAGGGGGTAGGGAAAGGCGAAAAGAAAATTGCGGGCAGGGGTAACATTCACTCCCCCACCCTCACTCCCATCCCTTTCCTAATTTGTTTTGCTGTTGCTCACCCCCTTGGTACAAATTTCTTTCTCTCCTAGCCTTCCTCAGTCATTAAAATCAATTTTCGCTAAGAAAACACTGGGCACTCGCGCGCCAAAATTACGCCCGCTCTGTAGGCTACCAGGAGCCTTTCACAGCGTTTACTGCAATTATTACTGTTTATGTTGTAGAGATTAAAGCCAAATGACCCAGTGCTATCGTTCAGAGCCTGTGAGCGCCATACGTTCTCTATGCGTCATGATAGAGAGGTAAGAATGACAGACACGATTGCCGTTTGCCTCTTCGGCAACAAATATTGTTTCTTTGGTGTAACTAATTCTGCATATCAATTTTTATTCATTCATTTGCCTTTTTCCCGCACATAGGTACGGTATTGCATTCGTGTTCAGTGGCTAGACTGCGGAGTAAACAAAGTATTTTCAACGGGTAAGTCGGTGAAACATGAAGTGTTGTAGTTGAAAGATAGATCAAATTCTCGGTTTTCCTCTTCACGGCAGCTTACGTAGTTTTTTATGTGAAGAACCTCGAGAAATAAAGCAATTTGAAATATATCGCAGTAATATTCCAGATAAAAGATATACAGTACGTACAGCTTACAATCTGTTTAGAGGAAACGTTTTGAATAAGCAGGTAAGTATCGGTAACTGCTGCCGAGTGCTGCTGAAAAGATCGTAGAAAGCGCTTCTGCCTTCATGCACGGAAGACGGTCATTTTTTTAAGTGTTTGCATCTAGCTTGACATGCCAAAGTAACCGATCTCAATTCGTCATAAAAGTATTTGTTTTAAGAGAGTCTGCTTGCATACAAGTCAAAAAGTGAAAATCGTAGCGCTCATGAATTTCGCGTTTGTTGTCTGTCTTAATCAGGGTTCGTATGTAGAGTAATGCCAAGATATTCAAAAGTAAGTCTATCTGCTCACATGAGACTCATAGATTGACTGTATTTTTCAATCGGTTTGTTTATTTTTCGTTGGAATTTTTTTTCAGGAATTCTTTGTCAGAGTTTTGGCTTTTCAGGAAAAGCAAAGCAATCAGAGGTAAGCCATAATGAGTTTTGCGCAGCCAGTGCAGTTGATAACGCTTACGTGATCCCACAAATCGTTACGAGACGAGCTGCAAGATACTCTCTGCATTGCGCAATACGTAGAAGAGGCTTTTCGTTATAACGTCATTCAGCGGTCGTTTCAAGACGTTGCTCTTGATTTAAAACCTCGCAACTTTTGCTGTAAATTTTAATTTTTTTCTCTGTTGTGGAGGAAATCGAAGAGAAAACAAAACGTAGACACACTATTACAGTGCCCTTCCCCTTTTATCCAGCACTGACCCGAAACCGTTAAAACAATCTACTATAAAGTAAGCGCTTTCAAAAAACCGTGGCTGTAGCTAAATACTTCACGTTTTACGCCACAACATGAATGCACCTTTAATCTATTTTCCAGTTAGACGAATATTTAGATGTAAAGATGTGTGGATGTGTAAAAGTGTAGATGTGATTCGACTGAAAATAAATACTTAACACACTAATGTATGTAGAAGCATAACAACAACAAGAAAAAAGACAAAGCTACATGAAATAGAAACGAACTTACCATTTGTGGCGTTACCAAGTCCGCCAGTAAAACTCTTGGAGTAACCACAGAATACACTGCCACTTTGGTCCACCTCATTAACATGTGTCGGGAGGCTTTGAAGATCGAGGCATAACACAATGACGCAGGAGCCTGAGCTCCTGATATTCTTATTCAATGACATGTAAATGAGTGGCAGGGTATTCTGCAGTTTAGCCAAACTTTTAAACAAAAGTAACTCGGTGCCAGCAAAAACTGACGAAACGACTGAATTAGTTGAAATCAACTAGCAATGAGAATTACCTGACGAAAACAACGCTTACACTGGCGAGAAATAAAACGCTACTGGCGTTACGTAATTCTTACAAAATCTCACCCAAAAACGCGAAGTTAATTGAATAGAGACAGAACATCACAATGATAGTTCTATTGAAAGAAAAAAAATGTAAAATCATTTCGCAGTTACTTGACGATAAATAGAAGTGCAAATTTTTGTTCTACATTGGCTAATTATCAATGCATTGTGCCTACACAGGTTGTAACAGTTGATGATGTACGTATGCCATTATACGTAACCGTGTCGTTGATGTTCCCTCCATCCTAGCCTCTTACTCAGAATTTAAGCTGCAGTTTCTCTGTATGATATGTGAATAGAATCTTGTACCTCTGTGGAGTGTTTTTTTTTTGTACAATTGTATTCCATACCTGTACAGAGTGCTTTTGAAAATAATTTTTTTTGGTCAAAATAATAAGCTGTATCCTTTGCGAATAAAGGTATGCGAAAGTTGCTGGGAAGGTTATAATGCATTGTTTTCTTGAGAACACCTGGAAGGAAACTTATACCTCTCAGCATTGTGGGCTCGTTCTGATTGGAAAACCATTGTGAAGCTGACCGTAACTTAAACGGTATTTTGTGGAGGACTTGGTAGAAGAAAAGCAAGAAAGAAGAGTTTTAAAACTTTTGTACAAGGCCCTGCTGCTTTTCAATTTTATCAAAAGACTTGTGATAAGACGAAGGAAATGGACTTTCTAAACTACAAGGAGCTTTTTGGAACAAATAAAAGCTTCCCTGTAAAGTGCTAAATCACTGCTAAAAAAAACTAAACTAAGAAATTTCTCGTATACCTTTGTTCACCCTTCAACCTTAGAACTGACCACAATTTTCGCTTTCTTCATCCCCAGGAGAACTAAGTAGCACCCAACTTTGGAGTGTTCATCAATTTATTCTGTCAAAGGCCCCTGGGAACCTTTCATTCTGTTACTCGTGGTAGCCATCCATTCCCAATCTTCGCTGGAGCTCTCATCGCCCCACTCGAACCCCCTTCATGAAATTTAGTAAATTTAGTTTCTTGGTAAATTTGTCAGCAAGTGTCTTCAAACTTCCTCCAAATGCAGTATTAGAAATGATTATCATATTCAATTAAATTTTGATAGCTCTTTTCGATAATTTCCCTCTTCTACGATTCTCGAGAAATTACCGTAATGATTCGATCTGGCGCCCGAGGAGCTTATTTTCTTTTGGTTCCCCGAAGGAGGGCGCTTATTCGAAACGGGGAGCTTATTTTTTTTCCTAGGAGCAGCAGAATGTGCGAAGAAAGCTTGGATTCCATTTAAAAGGATCAAGAAGACAGGGAAACGGACTTGTTATCCCTAGATCCCCACTGGTTAGAACAACCAACCAAGCAATCGTTGCAAAATGTTAAGATGTGATCATTCGTTTGAAGGAACTTTACTCTTACATGAACATGATAGTTGAGAGACTGAGACGAAGATCACTGTTTCTGTAAGGAGGCTTTAAACAAGCAATTGAATTCAGATGAACCACCATTAATCTAAATGTACGTGTAGTCTAACAGTGCTATTACTGAGACTATAAGGGCGCTTATTAGAATAGTGCTGCTTATTAACAAAGCAATTGCGAGGGAGACATTGGAACGAGGACGCTAAATCGAATCATTATGGTACGCTCTTAGAAAAACCTGAGAGTTTCGATGCTTTTAACACATATAGTGACGGCAGAATGTCATGTAAAATCCGTGCCTTATTGTGGGTCTTCACTCGTGAAACTCAGTTGTCATCAAAACTTTCTTTGCTTTTGTCGGCCACTACAGAGACGCAATACTCCTGATTTGACTTCCTTATTGAAATTGTAGGACATGCCATTTGATTGGCTCTCAGCTTCTTCCTTCATATAGGGTCATCCTGTTAAACTCAATGTACCGTATTTCAGACCTTGCTAGTTTCACAAATTTAGCAGCTCTCTTATGCATTAGTCACAGATTAAAATGGTAAAATACTCTCTCTTCAAACATATTTTTTCCTTAAAGTTTTCACAATGTGCAGATCACGTCTATTTGGTTATTTCTACAAGGAAAACTATTTTTTTAAATTACTCACCAGAGATGCCTTTGTGTCACGGCAAGAATTAGAAAAATTATATCATAATTTGCTGATTTAAATCATAAAATGTTCTCTCTTTGAAGTAAAATATTTCCTTGAGGATGTGCCCTTCACACTTATTAAGATATTTCTGCAAGGAAAAATTTTCTTTTAGTCATGCACCATTCTGAAATGATTGTAAGATGTTTGTCTTCTGTGGTTTTAATGGGCAATAACTGAGAATATGGCATCTTGGGTTTTTTTTAGGCACAAAATAATGTGTTTCAAAGAAAATTTTTTATCTTTAGTGAACATGTATGTTGCACCCAATAATCTCTTGTGCGAATGTTGATCTACCAAGATACCCTGAAAGAAACAAGTGACATCGTGTCAAAATTGGGTGAAATTGACATTCTGCTGTTACTTGCCATCACTCATTTTGATAACGTGTGGCTTTGCCTCCTATAGGAGGCATTAGCCACAAAAAATCATATGGCCAACACACAATCGCATTGTTTCTACTCTTTGACATAACATTTTTTATGGCTTTGTTTAGAGCAAATCCCAGCAGTCACATTATAAAACAGCCCTACCGCAAGCAATTTTTTCGAAATTTATTTCTACAATTAGAGCAGTTCTCTTTTTCTTTTTTACTTTTATGACTTCTGGTGCTCATTAAGCTGTCGAATGCGACTTTACTTAATTCTGTACATACGCATGGTGTCAATGGGAGTGCTCTTAGATGGGGTATTACATAGATTTACTCATTGATGATGGTTGATAACTTATGGTATGTTCACTCTTATTCGTTAGTCCTTTTTTCCATCGCTATTTAACTGATGACAAGTCACTTGCCTTTTGTGCCACTCTGTCAGCTCGATGAATAAATAGCAAAAAGTTCACCCTTCACAACTATGGTTTTTCCTTACCAAAGTCGACTTTTCTTACCAGTAAAGGCCTATGGTGTCTATATACTAAGTGAAATAATACATAGTTACTTGTAGAATTGTGGAACTTCTCTTCTCGTCCGTATCTTTAAACTAACGTCGTAATTTGCCACTTACTAGGGCTGTGAATCAGTAATTGGGAGGCGGCTTTTCACTTGAAAATAGAGACAGGAGATTTCGACTTAGTTTATTTATCGTTAACTTGGCTGACGTACGTGTGTGGCGCCATAAAACAGAAACGGAAAATCGAAGGCCTTTGAGAGGTGTACTCTCTATAATGGACCATCAGGATGTTCCAGGATTATTTTAAGACTTCTTCGGTTATTACGAATTAGTCCAGGAGCAAATGTACACAATTACAGTCCCTTGGGAATTTCTTGCTGAAAGCAAGCCACTGCACTAGATATGTTCAAGGGACCCTAAATAATCAAAACAGTGGTGTTGCCACTTTTGCAACCTGCTCAAACGCTTTTATGAGGATGTTTTAGAAATGCCCCTGTAGACTGTGCATGAAAACGAAGCTACTATATAAAACATCTTTTAACTTTGTTTATTATAGGAAAATAGGACCAAAATAGAACCAAATACATAAATCTATGTTCTCGCTGATGTCTTAAACGCACGTTCAGTAACTGGGCGCGGGCGTCACAAGATTAGTCACGTGACTTAATAAGCATGGAAGTGAGGCTGGTCTACTAAAGAATTTTTGAATTTCCAACAATGGCTAATATGCTTTGCTATACTTCATAAACAGCATAGAAATTTCTTTTAGCTCAAACTGTTCCTTTCCTATTTAATGTGCTGGTCACGTGAATTTCAAAAACATGAGAGCGAGGCTATGATAAATGGCCTTGCTTGAGAGTTCAATTATACCAAAAGAAAACTCACTATCATTTCTGAAAAATTATTAGCGACAATATTACTCAGAAGTATGTAGTAACGACTCTGATCTTTCCGAAAAAATCAGGGGCAATGTGCCAGTTTTTCGATATACGTGGCTATCCTGTTTCTGTCGTTTAAGCGAGCCCCCATACAACACTCACACAACCCACAGTTCCTGCATTTGCTCTGACAAAGGGCTAACCCTCGAAATGTCGGCTTGAAACTCTTTACGATGGCCAATTTATGTTATCAACTCAGTTGATGGTATTCTATTACCCTGTTATACTCTCCCACCGACGCAGCACCACAGTTTCTTTAGAAACTTATCCCCTTTCTTCATTTCTCAGAAGTACACCTGTTGTTGTACTCCAGAGAGCCACAAGCATTCGAGATTTGATCATAAGTAAATCTTCTAGCAACTTGGAACTGGCAGTGTCCCTTTCGCAAAACCTAATCATTCAAAACATCAGATTCATATTTATCTTCAACCATCTTCTTCCTCGTCACTCTCATTATCATCACTAAAACCGTCGTCTTCATCATTATGCATAGTTTTACACGTTTCACCACTATCTAAACACCCACATTTATCTGTGCAGTTCAGCCCACTCTTTCTACTCTGGCGGGGTTTGTGGAGCACCACTCCCTAGCAAACTTGCACTTTACAAGATGAATAATAGCCCGAGGTGCTGGAGGCAGTTTCTTTATCATTACAATTCAATGATCACTATCCATTTCCAGCCAGAACTCTCTAGTGATGGCAGGATGGGATTTGCTACCACATCATTATTCCACAGTAAAAGTTGATAATGGACTCCTTAGATTGCTTTTTAAAGAGCAGCTTGGTTCGGTGGCAGCCTCTCCGACTGAGCTTTTTTCTTCCTAAAAAGCAATCATCTCAGTTCTGTCACTGAACATGTTTCTGTCTTAGGGAGATAAAGCTGACACACAGATCTCTTGATTGAAGCCGTAATCTCAGCCCTGGGAATCAAACCTGTACCTCCAAGTTCAGAAAGACCGATAATGATTTCAGCTTCCACGAAAGCTTTCCAGCATGTGGTTTCCCCTTTACCCGACAACAGTCAGTGTTGTCTGCTCCTTTCAAAACTGGGAGAGTGGTTGCCTTTTCGAGGCCTATGGTGCGAAAAATTGGCCGAAGAATAATTTCTCAGTGGTTCCTTCCAGTAACAAAAGGGGTGTTCTTACAAAGACTTAATAAATAATGTCTGAGGGCAAAGATAAAAACCTCTGTGTCAAGATCATGTCGTAACTCTGGCTGTAGTACCCATGGCATGTAAAATAATCTCCGTGTCTGCTCCCTCTTGTTTGCTTTGGAGCTGAGAAAATCTTCTCTTGTTCCCATGCATTCTGACCTCCTACTACAAGTACTCGTCCCCTGTTTTGCCGGCCAGCCGCGATGGTCTTCTGTGCTAGATAGTCTGCCAGCACTATCTTTGTCTTAGTGTGTGAAAAAAGTCTCTTCATCGATCGGAATCTCTGCGATATCTGTTGAAGCAGTGATTCAATTATACCACAGATTCTTGCCTTTTCGCCTCTTTTTCCGTGTAACTTCTTTTAGAGAAGATGGCAGATCATATCTGTCAAAAACCAACCGGATTTCTTTATCTTCGCTGAACGTCTCAAAAATCCGACTAACAAACTGATTTAGCTACTACATGCGAACAGTTTTTGATCCATTCGGGTTTGTCCAAGCATTGAACCTCGGATATTGCATCCACCACAGTGACTCTAATCTGTACTTGTGTAGTCTTCACACATTTCAAAAATACCGAATAGGGCGCTCTTACATGAGCAGCGAAGTAATGTTCCATATCAGCTGCAAACATTGATCTTGGCAACAAGAAAAACTAGTAAGTACCAACAGCTTCTTGGATTTCAACTCTCTGACCAACTCTTGCATACGATTATCGCTCTTGCGAACAGGTTCCTATCCTTTTGCAGCTCCACATCATTGTTTCCAACCCCTAATTTGATGTTTCTACCGACAGTCTTCCAAGTGGAAAGCTTCTATTTTTTCATAAGGTCCTAGAGATTGACTTTCTCCTAGGGACGGGGGTAGGGGGAAGGGGAGGGGGTTTGTCTGATTTCTGCTGCGTCACGATAATTTACCTGATCCCTCAAGAGGCTCCGAGATGAGTTATCCCTTCCTCATTGGTAGTCAATTATCTACAGGCTCCCCTTTATACTCCATTGGCAACAACGAATTTCCCCTCCGTTTTCTCCGAAAACCATGTGATTTCCCCCAAATCTTCCAGTTTCAGCTAAAACAAATATCCATGCTGCCTATGAAGAATAGCAAAGTATTTTTAGTAGCCCAGCCTCACTTACATGCTCACTTGGTCACGTGACAAATCTTGTGATTCACAGTTATCAAATTAAATATGTGTTTAAGCAGGAGCCCATCACTTGGTTTAACGACGAGAACATTGATTTATATCTTTGGTTCTATTTTGGCGCTATTTTCTTGCTATAAACGAGGTTAAAAGATGCTTCATGTAGTAGCTTCGTTTTCATCCAGGGTCTTCAGGGGCATCTCTAAAACATTCTCTAAAAAGCGTTTTAGCAGGTTGCAAAAGTGGCAACACGACTTTTTTGGTTATTTGGGGTCCCCTGGATATATCTAATGTAGTAGCTCACTTACAGAAACAAATTCCACCAGAAGTACAAATGCTAGAATTAAAAAAATATAGCTCGTAGAAGCTTTGGATATTGAAATGATCATTAGTTAAGAATAAGTTGTACAGTAGAGCGCAGATGTTTTGAGTTTGGGAAATGACATACTCAAATTAGTATTTCCCGTCGGTTGTTTTGCATAGGTCATCGAGGACTGCTGCCTCGCGTGCGCAAACTTCCCGCGCTCCAGATTTTAGCCAATCAAATCACGCGGCGGAAACGTAACAATAGGTCTCAATACGAGATAGTTTCATCCAGATGATTTCACATCATGTTTTTCCGCCCAGCGAAGCTTATCGATAGTTTGTGCCGAATGATATCGACAGTATCTGGTGGAAGCAACGGATTAAACGTGGCGTTGAATAAGGTAAGTCGACCACTTTCCCAGCATTTTGTAGAGACTTCTCGTTTTAATGGAAGAGTATGTGGCTAACTTGAGAGCTAACCCACGTTTTCTTCATAAAGGAACGGTAGAATTTTAGATCCATTAGGTGATGGTAAGATTTCCGCACAGCCCCATACTATTATATAAAATAAAGCCGTAGCCCTCAAGGCATTCTATCGTTTTCGTCATTGTTGAGCTGTATGCATGATGAAGAATGGTGTTGTGCAGAAATCTTACCGGTGAGCAAGATTTACGCACAGCCCCATACTGAGATAAAGAAAACCATGGCGGAAACAATATTTTGACCTTGAGACTGGTGCTTTGTTTTGGAATAGTTTGGATTGTACGGAAATCCTTCTGAGTAATTTGTCCCGCCAATAGTAATATATGCCTGTATCTGAATGAGAATCCTACCAGGGGATTTGCAGCCATTTGTTGGCTTGTACGACTATCAGCCATTTGTTGGCTTGCACGACAATGAAATTTGATTTGGTCGATATGTTTTAAAATGTCGTTGAAATTTGGGTTCGATCTGCGAGGAACTGGGCGGACTTCATTTCCTTCACACTCTAATTCCAACCATGTTCCCATTCTGCAGTGGCAGATCCAGGGGGAAGGGTCTGGTGGGTCAGAACACCCATAAGGCCTGTGAGTATTTTAAGTACTTGTCTGAAACAAAAATTATTCCATCAATACAATGGCATACATCTGGTTAATATGAAGCAGTTGATATTTACAGGTATTGAAAAAAATTCCTCTTTTGTCTCTGGAAAAAAATAACTGGAAATCTGTTTTCAGGCATTTGCAGATGGGAAATATGAATGCATCTAACATAAGTCAGATGTTTGACTGTCTGATTACTTCTTGAACAGATTGCTTTATCACTGAGCTCAGCCTTTGTCGGTCTACCCTATTTTAGGCTAATTATCTTTGAGTAATAGACCCACAAAAACTAACTGACCTGCTTGATTGTGAATGATTGTGAATGTTTTTGTTCATGACTTTTCACTTAAACACCAACAAACTAACTCTTGATCATGGCAAAACACTACAAGATATTAAGAACACCCCTATCAAATCTGATGTATTGGAATTTTAATCAAGACCTTGAGTACTCTTGACAAAAGCTAGTTATGGAAAGTGTTATTGCTCCTTAAAAGGACTCTTATCAATGCTTGCTAAGATTTTACAAGATTTGTATAGCTTCCTTTGTGGTCATATGCAATCAATTAACCCAACATTGTCAGCCAGCTATGAGAGAAATGATTGAACCTCTGATAGGTGAAGAACTACTTTGAATAATGTTGTGACCAATATTACTCTGCTTCAAATGTTCTGCTGCTAGTAGAGACAACAATTTTCTGTGATGCTTCTGTTGATATTTTGGTTCACCAACAACATGTTTGGTCAAACATGTTTGATTTCAAGTGTATGGTCACCCAAGATTTCCTTTTGAATTCTGTCTTAAGACCTAAACTGTCATGCCCTTCACTTTAGACATGGCCATAATTTGTCGCCAACATACTGCAGCACTCCTCTTATAAAGGGTGCAGATTCTTCTGTTCTTGTGAAAAATTTATCTCAGAGCCCAGTCCTTTCTCATGATCAAGTGTGGGTTTATTGATTTGATGGCCACCACAAAGGTTATATCAGACTTGTGTAGCCTGCCATTGGAACATTCTCAATATTTTCTAGCTTGAGAAACCATTAAGAAACATTTTGTCAATTTTTGCAACTTACAGATTACATTGACTGTGAATTTACTGTCTAAGCAAACACAGGAGAAAAAAAGACAATCCTCTGAATTGTTTTTTTTTTATCTTATGATCATCCAACTGCACTAGCTGTCAATGTGTTCTCAAGTTTCCTGGGAATGTGCCCTGAAGAAGGGGAGGTCTGTGTCTGAACTCTAGGAATCAAAATGACTTATTTGTTCAAGGATAAGTCTCTGAGTCTCCTGATACCTAGAATTGCTCCATAATGGCTGTGTACACATGGCAAAGCTGTGGAGTTTTTTTTTCAAAATCCTGCTTATGTCCACCCTTTGTATCCTTCTTTTTAAAGATCACAGATAGGTTTATGGTCCATGGGGGTTGCATAGTCCTAGATAAAAAGCTGTAGTCTCTCTAGCTTCAGAATGCTGACCAGGCTGAGCTAGTTAAGGCTAGATTTGCTCCTCAACTATTTTGGATGGAGCAAAGTGTGTGTCATCTTTGATCTAGAGTTGCTGGAACTGTTTCTTAGTTGAATAACCTCATTTTCAAGGTCAGATTTTCCTCATTAAGCTAGTGTTGTGTACAACCCGCATCTGTAGTACTCTTTTCATAGGCTTTACGAGTCGGTTGTGTGTCTTTTTAAAGAATAATTATTATTTTAAAAGATATCTCTGATTTGTTTGATATTAACCTAGTAATTCACTGGAGTGGCTCACCTGCACCCTCTTTGTAGCTCAGTGTGTCCTGGTAATCGGACCTCAGATTAGAACTGGGTTAGGACAAAACCCCTAAATAAGACTCAGATTTTTCTCTTTCTTTGCATGCTACAATTGTTTCATCATTTATTGACAACCATGCAAGCCCAAATTTATAGTATTTCCTTGTTCGTGTTCCTTAAAGGATGCTTTGGACATAGCTTATCCTAGCAAAGTATGCATTGCATTTCTTGTGTCTTGATGTACTTCATATATGTATATTTATTATTGACCGAGCATGAGGTCATTTTTCTCCTCTTCC
The DNA here is from genome assembly GCF_036669915.1 of Pocillopora verrucosa. Taxonomy (NCBI): domain Eukaryota; kingdom Metazoa; phylum Cnidaria; class Anthozoa; order Scleractinia; family Pocilloporidae; genus Pocillopora; species Pocillopora verrucosa. The sequence continues at coordinate 12,640,205 of NC_089312.1, forward strand.
TCTTAGACATAAGTTAAAAGTGGTGCATGTATATTTCGCAGAAAAATGTAAGAATTAGTGTGAAGCATGAAATTCTGGTCATCATTACTGTGTATACTATTGCCATACAAGATGTTGATCCAGAACCTTGCTCTCTACTTTAGAAGCAAACCAGTGCAAATCAACAAGTCAACTGACTCACTGCACTTTAAACATGCTATTATTGTGTTGAGTTGTCAGGCTCAATTCTGAATTGTCTTGCGCTTAAGGCGCCTGAAGCTCAATAGCAATGCAGGTATTTGTTGAAACATTTGAATCAGTTTTTTCATGCTACTTATAGTCTGGTACTTTGCACCTTTGCACCATTGATATTGATCATTATGCATAAAAAGCTTGACTTGTAAGTTAAGCATGAGAGGGCAAATAAGGGTTGTGGTTACAATTGGTTATTTGTAGCAATAGCAGCATCTCTATTCACATGTTTGCCCCATTTTGTATCCTTTTTTTTACTTGATTACTTCTTACAGTGTCAGACCTTCCCCCAGAACAAAAACCAAGCAAGTTCTCTGCATTAGAACACCATTGATAATAAAAATAACAACAACAATAGTTATTTGTTGCAGAAATAATGGATTGATAATTATCACATAGATGTATAACAAAGAAAATTTTTTTTCCAGTTATATAGTCATGTATGTGTTGGCTCTACTAGTAAAGACTCTAACTTTTGCTTGTCATAGAGTAGTGTGAACAAAATCAAAGTATGTAAAATATTTGTGGTCTATGATTTCATCACTGGATTGTGTGATCAAGGGTATATTAGCAACTAACCACTAGTACCCTCCAGAATGAATCCTGCTTTTCTAACATGTGTAAATTTCGTGATACTATGGAGACTTCATACCTAGGAACCTGCCTGCCAATAATAAGGAAAAGCAAAAAACAATGTTTGAAGAACCATACTGATGAGAATGCATCACTGTGTACCTCTCCACAAATTCCGCCCAGTTATTATCTAAGCCTATTCTGTTAATTAAAAATCGTGGTGATTAGGCAGAAGTTTTCACTGCCAAATAATTGTTTTGACTTTCTCTTCCTCAATATTTGCATGTATTAACAGCATAAACCTGCTCTAAGAAATAGTTGCATTTGCATAGCCATTTTTTCTTTCATTTCTTTATCGTTAATTTCGATTCCGAAAAAAGGTCAATTCACTGTTTAGCTGCCCCTGAGAAAAAGTATCAAGAATTCCCAGGAAGAAGAATTTTTATTACCCTCTCGCAACCACAGGTTTTCTGCTGTTTCCTTCTGATAGACAAATTCTTAGCATTGATATAATTATGATTCAGCACCCTGATTACCCCGCAATTAACACCACTATTATTGAAATATACAATTATTATTTTTTTAATCATGTTATCATTATTATTATTATTATTATAATTGATATTAATCCTCGTGGTCCGTTGACAATCCAACATTTTACCTCTGATTCTAAAACCAAAACTAGGTGCGTTCATCAACACGCGGGCTATCATGCTTCATGTGTAGTTTAATGATTTCATAGCACCACCCTTTTTGTTTGAAAAATTCCTCCGTGAGATTTTATCGGTACTCTTTTTTCGTTTACAACATATCGCATGTCGGGAAAATTGCAAGGAAGAGTGCGTGTAAGTGATTATTGAAACCGTTCATAACAGCAACACCTGCCCTTATCTGTGGAATTGGTACGTCACTCTTAAAAAATATATATTTACACGGCTTTACGTAAAACACAATTTTTGTTATTGATTTAGCAACTTTTATTTCTGCAACATACGTCTTGCCATCTGTGCTGTATGTTATTCAAGCTGGACTCTTCATCGTGGTCATTATTATTAACAGTTTAGCGTCGAATTTAGGCGCTGGCTTTCATCTTATTGGGCAATTTCTCCTCTTGTGAAGTTTTCTTGTAGTGTTACTTCACTGATCATACTTTATCATCTTCTAACTGTTCATATACATAAGCAATTATTGTTATTTTTTGGATAAGATCTTGCTGGTTGTTTTTCTGTCACAGATGTAAAATCAACTGATAGAACTCCATTGTATGTGCTTTTTTCAAATTTGTATTTATAATCATTGCTCGCTATTTTAATTCGTGGCAAATGTACGTAATTAAAATGTGTAACTTTTATTCTGCGGCAGATTTGATTTGGCGACGTCCGCCATGAAAGATATAGCTGTGGTATAAGTTGTGGCCGGCCTTTTTTCCGATTTGCTTTAAAAAGCTTACCACGTTGTATGATATGCCATCAATTTTTATATTTCTATAGTTTATGATCTTGTGTTCATGGTCAGTTATAAAAATTTAACTTTTAGTGGAAACTTACTTTATTTACCATTTTCTTAAACTCTCCGTTTAGATGGCAACCACGAAAAAAAGCAGGTTTGAGGGTTTTCTCTTTTCCTCTTACTTATAGGCCTTGCATGTAGAAACCAACCACCATCTATCCTGTGAAATTTTCTTCAGCTTCAAATGAAAAACAGCCGGTTTTTAGGACTATTCATTGTTTCAGCATTTCACTGATTGTTGACCTAACGATAAACAGTAACAAAGAAAAACCTACTTCCTTTGTGTGCTTTGTGACAAGCGGTTTCCTGTGAGGTATTCTGTATTTATGTTTCCAATTAACACCGTCGTAGAGAATTGATGGAAATTGCTTTAAAAAGCCAAAGCTTCCAGTCGGTGCGTTTTCTGGAAATGGTAAACACAAGCGGAAAGTAAAGTACAGTTCATTGTTTTAATAGGACGTACGATTTTCAAAAGGAATGTTCGGAAGAGTTTTTCACAGATTTATAGGTCGTGAGAAAGAGAAAGCTGCTTTCCCGGTCGAGTGTAAAGTGTCAGATTCGGAAGATGAATAACCACACTGCCGAGCTGTAGTTTTGGCCCAGTAATAATTATTAATGCTGATGGTTTTTTTAATTACTTTAAATTTGCCGGAAAAAGGGTAAATTGACAGTAGGCTTTGCATTATGAATTCTAATTATTATTCTCCATTGTAAATTCTAAATCGTTGCCGGTATAGACTAACAAAGTTGGATGTATTGGGATTTGAAATTTCCAATTCCTCTCTCATTCTTAGACCCAATTCAAAATATGTTTTAAATTCTAAGATATGAGTATTACTCTGTCGATAATTCACAAACCAAATGAAAACAAAGAAAACAACTTGAACATTTAAACATAGTCGACCTTTTCCTTGCTTTACTTTGGTCATATCTCGTCTTCAAATGAAAATTCTCGCTCGTTTGATTAAGTTATTTAATCATTGCTGTTGAGAATGATTCTTTAGGCTCTCATGACACATGCTTTACATTTCAAGCCACGAATTAATACGTCAAAGAAAGACGTTCGCACCATGTATGTTACAATATTTTCATTTCATTAACTGTTTCACTTCTGTTAATTTCTACGTTATACTTGCCCTGGGCATTACCGTACAAAAGGGACTGTATTTTTTTTAAGTGAATTTTTATGGCAAAGAGAAAATAATTCGTTGACCCAAATATTTCAATTATTTTTAGCCTTGTTGGGAAGAAATTCAGGAATTAACTGCCCATGATGTACACGTTGGGAAGTAAAGAGGGTTGGAGACCCTGTTACAGGTTAAATGCTACCAATTGTGTGGTGTAATATGTTGATGTGATGATAAAAATACATTTTCCAACGAGAGTATCATTTTAGCAAACTGGGGCGGAAACTGTCTCATAGTCGATGTTTGTTTACTTCGTTTCCACTGTTCGAGGCCAGTAAATTATCTGCATTTGGTTTCCAATGTCGTTGGTAAATTGGACAAGAAACAGTAATTTTATAGTGAGATTGAACTTAGAACGTGTATTAGTGCAAAGTTTTGAGAGAGTAGCAAATGTAGCGTCTTACAAAAGGTATTGAGACTTTCAATGTTGTCTTGTTATAGTCGGTCATTTCGTTTCCCTTTGGAAAAAGGTATAAAATGATAGGGAAAATTCTGCGTTATTGCACAGACATGAATCCCTTGTAGTTTGCCCCCAGTTACTTCTACACTTCACTTTGAAAGATATACACGTATCTTCGCCGTGTCTTTATGTTTTCGTTTCAGCTTCGTTTTCACGCGTTTTTTATCATTATTTCTTTAATTTTGTAAAAGGTATTATATTAACTGATCTGATTTTATGTGAACGAACTTTACCTGAAACAGCATCAAACCATGCATTGGTTCCGTATCAAAGAAGCCTCGTTGCTAATGGATTTTGCTTGTTTGTTTTGATGCCATGGCGTTAATTTTTTTCATTTTCTTAAGCAAAATGAGTAGAATTTTTCTTTTCTATCGTGTATCTACTTGTTGGTTCTCAGGCAGGTTCATGTCGTCCTTTGTCTTCAGTTTGGAATTATTATGTATATAATTTTTTCTTCATTACTCGTGATTCTTGTTCGCCCTAATTTCAGTACCGTTTGTATTCCAACGCGGTTTGTGTTCCAAGAACTTAACATTCTAAACTTTTATCTTATACATCGAGTGCTTTCGGAATAGCTTCAAGAGTATTTCTTTCAATCATATGGTGAAGAACTGGGAGCTTTCCAATTGGGACTATCGAGAGGTACTTTTTTTTATCCCATGATCAAGCTGGAAGATTTTGCTTAAAAACATATACATCAACAATTCGAGGCAGTAGTGAATGTCGTGTCAGTACGAAACGTGTCGAGAATGACATTCATGTAGGTACTCCATATTAACGATAAATTTGTAGATTTGGATTTCAAATTGATAATTAGATTATGCTGAATTCGAATTAAAGGAGTTTTCAACTTCAGAGTTTATAATCATCGTTCTTAAAAATTTTAAGAGTTAAGGAGAGGTGAGATCAGGTAAAAAAAGGGAAACAATTTTCTCAGCTATGCTATGCTCTTGAAAAAGACGAATATTTGAATATTTTCGGCTATTGATAATATCGAGCTATTGATGTCAACTATTTCCCTGCTCTTAGAAATGAAGATCCCCATTTTCATAGGTTGAAGGATACTAATGTTTCTGCTTTCTTTGGCCCCTAATTTTTTGGGTGCTGAGAATTATCAGTCTTATTTCCATTCTCCTTAAGGGAGAAAATTCGTGATGTTTATTTTATCACCTTCGCAGCATTAAGATGATTTTGATAAGTGAGAAAGCCCAATTCGGCTTTGGACATGCACAGAACAGAACGTGTATATCTAAGTGTGTCATATCAATCAGGCTGCTAATAAACAGAGGCTCAGGCTATAGAGATACTTAGATAGCGAGGACTAAGAGAACATAAATGTGTTATGGTAGTAGGCTGCTTTTTCGCAATGATTACATATTTTTGTCAGAAAAGCGCGATGGATAACAATAGCATATTTAGCTTTTATCAAGCACTATCCACGAACGTATGATGAAATTATTTTACTTAATATCCCATAGAAACCCGCCCCCAAGCTTTAAAGGGACATAGACTTACTTTAATCGTTAGTCATATGCGTAGCAAAGCAAATATCGCCATTTGTTCGTATTTCGCTACCCGTAAAACCAATATAGATAATATCTCTCCGGGTGATCACTTTTTACTCTGGACACTTTTCAAATGGGTTACTTTTCTGTTTTTAATATCATTACCTTTATGTCACGAGGCACGTATTTCCTAACCTGTTGGGGTTAGAAATTTCCATACCTGACAAGACTCAAACTTTGCTATGTGAAATTTCAGTCGATCGTTTAAATTGGTAATAATGTGAAATGATTTTAAAACCGTTACGTGTGATTTTGCTCATTTTAACCATTCTTGTCTCGCGAGAATCTTAAACTATCTTTGGACTTTAAGAAAAGGAAGGAAATTAATACGATGAAATTTACTCTATTTGGTCTAAATGTAGAGTTTGCATGCATGAGTAAAGGTCTTGAAAGTGGACTTAGCAACTGCAATGGCCTCGTTGTCGTTTTGGTCGCCTCAGAAAACGGAAAACGGGTCGATAGCTAGCAAGGAAGACTTAGAGTAAAAGGCTACCACTCAAGTGCAAAGGTTAATTTCATTTTCCTCATATAATATCGACAGAACTGATATGGTTCGGGTTATTCAAAATTAATAATTATGGTATCTTATCAAACATGTAATTTTCATCGTAGATGGTTAACGTAAATTTCTAATTTTTTATGTAGATATTTTGGATAAGTCGAAAGAACTCTAGTATCTCTTAACTATACGGACACCTGTGACCTGGTCTTTCCTACTCAGTTTTCTTTCCTTTTGATAGCAATCATTTATGTTTATCTAAGTAAGGAAGTTCAATTGATTATTGTAACCACAGATCGTTATTTTCTAGTGAAATTATAAAAGTGGCCATCGGTCTTCGCTTATCGCCACGCTTATAGCGTGATTAAGTTGCAAAGCTTGGGCAGAATTGAATGTGCGCTATTATGAGGAATATAAATGCTTTTATGTACCACACAAACTTCCTTTTTGATTCTGATGATTTTGATTTTGTTTTAACTTGTTTGGCTTTTGCTGACGTCTCTTTTGGTTTAGGGCTTACTTGCTGTGCTAAAAATGCTAATCGCAGAGCAATCAAAACTACATAACGTGCTAGCGTGACCAAAACGTGGTTGAAGCTGGATGCGTTACTGAGTGAAAACTAAAGTTAGAGTGAAATTGTTATTTAAGATGTTGTGTTTCGGTATCCAATGTGCTTTGCAGTGCAGATAAATCTTTTTCTTACTTGAGCTGTCATGGAGTTCGTTCTTTCACTCTATTTTGCCTGACATCACTCATGTTTGTCAGGTCAAAAGGTTCCAAGGCGGTAATCTCAGGAGGCGACTTTAATTGATGCGGTGATAAGTCCATCAGCACCTATGGTACTTTCGATTTTGCTTGTGTTATTTCTTCCTCTTTTAGTAGGTTAGGTAGTTCAAGTGCAAATTGCTCGGCTAAATAGTGGCAAGAGGAATTCTCTACTTTGATGTCATTTGAGAATCTGTCACTTCAATATTCGAACAACGAACCCTTAAATGAACGTTTGAGCACTTTTAAAGTGCGATGCCGTGTATGATTTGTTTGTACAGAAGAAAAGGAGCTCTTCGTTGCTTTAAAATATAAGTAAGTGTAAATAATCGTCTAAAGTAAGTGTGAAGTATTGCGCTACTTCTATTTTTTTTTAGGTTATCTTTCACACTCACAATCTCTTTAAAGATGTCTACGGAGTAAAACGTTCAAATACTTTGCACTGTATTGTTAGTGTTCATACGCTTGTCCAAATTATCTGGATCGGGCTTAGTAGGCTTGAGATGGGTAGTTTCGTTTAGTCTTTAGGCAGTTTATCTTCTCTGTTGGTGGTAGCGTAAGGCGCAAGTCGCACGAGGCATAACATTCTGCAAGTTTCTTTGATGCTGGGAACTGTTTTGGCGAACAAAGGTCAGTCAACTTCAGATGCGCGCTTTTAAAATATACTCCAGAAATTTCAGACAAAGGGCCTGTGTGACTTATTTTTTAGATTTAGGTGGGGTGTTGAAAAACTATCGGAGGATTTTTTAGTTAGGAAACAGCGTCCTAGTTGTTGAGTTATTTTCATCTTGATGTGCTTCGTTGTTTTCTTTTATCGTAGAAGCCGATTCTTCGTGTTTACGAAGAGTGCACAATCACTCGGAGTATGTTCCCAGTACTGTTTATAGGATCATAGGTTAATGTGGACTTAAATAATACGTATCCGTTTTCTTTACCTTAACTGCGTGCACAGGACATGCATAGTTCCTGTAGAGACCAAACAAAAACAAAAAATCGTCCAAAAAGCCTTATTAACTCAAGCAGTATTAATATACACGACAAGGTTCAAAAACCGGGTTATTGCCAATTTTGTATGCGTGTTTTCCCCTTTTCTCCCTCTCTCTCTCTCTCTCTCTCTCTCTCTCTCTCTCTCTCTCTCTCTCTCTCCCTTTCTCTCTCTCTCTTTCTTTTTTTTTTTAACACTTTCGTCATTGGCGAGTGAATAAGCTAAAGCAACCTACTGACTGACAAGAACAGAACTATTCAAATGTCAGAAGAATCTTAGTTGAATTTTCCCCTGGTGTCATGTTACGTAGACTAGTTAAATTTCGTATTTAAAAGGTCTTCAAGTTAATTGCTAGATAGTTATGGTGCAAAACTTTATGTGTGAAACGCTCAGACGAGTTAATGTTACGAATTATACTCTTCCTTTATATTTTTTTTTTGTGCATTACTGTGAAAACATCACCGATTCGATCGCCTTATAAATATATAAGGATCGACATTATGTCTGTTTTGCATAAATAAATACGAAATTGCAGCGTAATTTACAATGAATCAATTTATATCAAGTGCTTTTAGATTTTAGGACAATTAAAAAAGTATTTTCCATAAAAGAAGCGGCCTCTATCAGCAAAGTAGTTCGGAACTGCCGTGATGATATTTCCATTTGTAACTTGTTTTGCTGAAAAAGAAAGAACTCTCTCGATGAAAACACCAGGTCAAACGTAATATATCAGTTGAAAAATGCTTTTGAAATTTTGTCGTTGTCTCTTCTATTTGTGGGTTTCTGTTTGATTTATGCACTAATGTTTTTACTGATGATTTTCGAATTATGTTATATTATGATATTCTCGGTGATAACTGTATTTCCGTTAGAGCTCATTTGTAACTTCTATTTATCACTTTGAGGGAAACAGTTTTATGCGGTCTCATCTCAATATTCCCATGTGGAATGACACTATTCACCAATTTATTCACTTCAAACTTAACAACAGTTGTTTTTTGTTTTTTTTTTTTTTACGGTAGTAATAACTCGAGAAAACCTAGCTCCCTCCTAGCCGCTGAGTAGAAGAATGATTTCCTATGCTTTGAGTAACATTATTCCTCCAAGATTCAAGAGATAATAGGTTGAAAGTAAAGGAACCAAAAAAAAACTTCAGGTCTTCCCTGTATTCTTTATGCTCCACACTTTGCTAAAAGGTCTGTAATTTATTTACACATGATTGTAATTGTAAGTTAGTATTTGTGGCACATATCGAAGAGTAATACAACTGCCTGTTTGACGAATCCGACTGGTTTTATCTCTGTGGGTTGATAACACCACATCTGAATAATCGATGTAGTTTTCATTTTCACTTGAAGAAATTTATCTCTCTATGAATAACGGATTTGGGATTTTCGGATCCTTGTGGCATTCTCTTTACTTTGCCTAGCTTAGGATGAACTGTCGTCGCTCATTTCCATGCAAAATTTTGTTTCTTTCATCCAATAGAAGTAGAACGAACGTGAAAGTGCTACAAACTGAAACTTTCAGATTGGAAAGATTATTAAATTATTTCATGTTGTTTAGGCCAATTGATATGGGAATCTTGTAGTTCTAGCTTTTCGCAAAGGAATTAAGCATGTTGCGAAAGAAATTGAAATAAAACTCAAAGAAAAGCATCAGAGTTTTAACTTAAAACTTCTATAAACAATGGACCACCAGAAGCAGAAACGGCGTAAAAGTACTTTGTATACAAGCAGTGGGAGGGTGTTTAGGTTATCAGCTAGTCTTTTGTTAGTACTTTCTCTGAGCTGCCGATTTGTGTCGATGCTTGCCTGTATTTTCTTTGATATGTACCTGTGCTATTTTATCGAAATTGCGTGAAAAGACAAGGACATAAGCGTTGAACAAGCATTCCGTTTCAATGAAGTAATAAAAAGGATAGCTTTGTATTTTTGCCTGACATCATTATCTGTTAAGATGTACATTTGGTTGATAAACTGCTCACAGCCGGTAAGGCGCCTTGTGTACCCACAAGACTCATTACGAATATTTTTATTTATTTCTCTCGCTCTACGATTCTCTCCTGAAAAGTTAAAAAAAGAAAAAAAAAGCGTCGCGAACGCCAAGGAAACCCAATATGCCGCAATCACGGTTTACGCGATTTCCTTTGACGGAAGAATTGTAACGAGACGCATTTGAACAGGACTGAAAAGCGGTTTAATGCGATCTCCGCTTCATTTAATTTCAAGCAATACTTCTTGAAAGTAAATTCGGTAGTTAAAGGTGTAATAAACAAAACCCGCCATTCTCACACCTTTGCACAATTAGTGGTGGTCGTTAATGGCCTCTATTGAGCGAGTAAATGCTCATTCTAGGTTGTTGTCTGTTCAGTTGTTCCATTTAGAAAAGGGGCTTTGTCTAGCTGGCACTTAGTGCGAGCTTTTGTTTTTGTTTGGTTGTTCTATACTTGCATGAGAGTCTTTTTTTAGTGAGTACACAAATTGGAGGTTTGGTAGAGGCTGTCCTCTTGTTATATTTTAGCTTTCTCATCAAGATTAATCACAGTATTTTACTGGTGGTTCTTTTCACATTTCGCCTTTTTGAAATGAACCGCATGGAAATTTAGCTGTAATTCCTCATTTAGTTTTTTCTACCGCAGGCTGTCAATGATGACATTAGTATGTTCCGTTTTAATACCACGTGCCTCTCTACCATCCGGAGAAAGAGTGAGTTACAGCACAAAAGCATAAAAGCATAATGTAATCATCTCCTCGCTTTCAATTTGTTTTGTGTTTGAGAAGGAAAAAATGAAGTACGATATTTCAATAGCAGTAAATGACGAGGATTGCAACCGGCTGTTAGCTTTACATTACTGTTAAGATCAGAGATAAACATACATTTTTTTCGGCTTAAAGAGGTGTATTAAACTTGTGCAACCAAATTGAATTATAAGTTTCTTTCATCCTCTTAAGTGGGTCGCACGCTGTAGTTATTGAGATGAAGTATAAGATGAGTAGTTGGACGCCATGAAATAATCTTATAACGCCAAGAGCGCTCAGGTTATGCCACCGCCTAGTACTTTCACTGATAACCCGACATATTTTTTTTAAGCTAAAATGTTTTTGTTTGCTCGAAATGTTTTCTTTTATGTTTTTACTCCTTGACAGTACATTATCTCTTGGGAGCTGAAACCGGAGAAGCCATTTTATTTTGTGGCTTTAGACGAATTTAGTTTGTTATGACAGAGGGAACTGATCGAGGATCAGGATCTGTCGCGTGCGAAAATGAAGGGTCTCAAATCCCCCGCATCTTGGGAGCAAAGTAAGCTTACAATAAACTCAAGTGATGGTCTATGAAAGTTAAGCCTTCCAGTCGCCTACCATTTGATGAAAACGATTACAAAAGTAAAGCCTGTTATTACTGGGAATTGATTTTCTCATATTAAACACACATCTCTAAATAGAACACTCCACACAAAGCGATGCGATGATAATATAAATGGCCATTAACACCTTCAAACGATGTGCCATTCTTAGTGCGACTTTAGCAAACAGGAAACCATGGCATCCGAGAAAAGAAATGCTAACATTGAAGAAACTAAAACGGGCTTTAGCTATTCATGAAAATTTAACTTCCATTAAAGTTTATTCAAGTACCTAGACCAACGCATTTAGACTCGTATGTTGGTAATGGATTTAACAGATGGCTTTGTCTTCGGTTTCACACTTCCGTCGGCCATCTAACTGCCCTGAAGTGTCTCTTTAAATTTCCTCAAGCTTTTTGCTTGAGTTTGGAAGTGAAGGGAATCCTATCCGTGAGAATGACATGTTAAACGAGATCCATTAAGCGTGGCATAAACGAATCATCTTGTCGTTCAAATGGTGTCGTGGGAGGGGCACCTAAATGAGTATTAAAGAAGTGTTTTACAATCACATTAAGCCCCAGAATAAAAGCCCTTGTAATGAGCACTAATGAGTATCTTTGTAGTTGATGAACGATGCACTGTAATCAAATTCAGTCGACTGTAATTGTATTTCGGGTGTCGCTGTGATACTTATCTATCGCTCTATCTCACTCTCGGTAAATGACTCAATCGAAAAAATGCAATGATTTCGACCGTTAAATTCTTGCGCACCATCGAGAGTTAACAAAGCGCTCTCGGATGTGAAACTCCAGGCATCAATTAAAGCTGAAGTAATTCAAAAGAGATGTGGACAAACATGTCACCCGGACCTTTTTATACTTTCTATTTGTGCTGCATAAAGTTGCGGCTCCCGAATTACTTGTGACTGTATTTCAGCTCGTCGCGACTTAACATTTCTACGCGTAGGAATCAATGAAATAAAAATCGGCTGACTCTTCTTTCAAGGATGTGTATTTGTTTATCACTGGCGACCATGTCTTTCTTATGCGCTCTCCGACCTAATTCGGTGAATTTTTTCGCTATTTGTGATGTTAAAAAAGTTAGGGAAAATATTACTTAGATGGTTTTTAGCTACAGTGATGCTATAGAAATCAAAGTAGCGTACTTTGGTACGCGGTTGAGTTTAGTGCTATTGTCGGTACAAAATTGAAATATAGTTCATGTCCCTATTCCCTTTCGATATCTACCAATAACCGTTGCTTCAACTTAAGGCCTATAATTGTTTCTTTTGGGAATTTTTTTCAGTCTCCCACTCAATCTGAACACTATCATACACTCTCGTTAATCTTAATCTTGGATTAAAGGTAATTAAGAGCCTAACACTCGCGCAATCTAATTTCGATGATGTGAGTAAACTTTGAGAGAGTAGACCACTCCATGTAATTCACCGGACGCAAGTGATTTACTTCCGTAGCTAGGAGTTAAAACGTTATCCTCCGCTAATCTTTTTACCTTTTTGCCGCTATTTGGTGTTAAAGCAGAATTGTTTCGGGATTGAGCCATCGAGGACGGCAGCGATTAAATTGTTTGAATGGTACTCTTTGAGTGTCACTGTCTTCGTGTTCGCAGGGTTTGGTTTGAAGGGTCTGTTTGTTGTTGCATTTGGGACGTGATTTAGTAATCTTGAATTCATCTGTAGTAAAAACCACAAGGGGGAGCGAAGGTTTGACTGCCAAATGGCGCCATTGATAGACCCGATAATCCTATGTCTTCATACTGTTTGTGATCATCCCGAACCAAAACTCGTACCGCGACTTTCTTCGCCGCACTCGGAGGGCAAATTTCTGATGCGAGCTGACGTCGTTTTGTTTTGTATCTCCTGTTCTGAAACCAGATTTTAACCTGTGTCTCAGTCAGTTTTAAAGCAGCAGCAAGCTCTGCTCTCTCAGGTCCAGATAAATATTTTTGATGGCTGAACCGTCTTTCTAACTCGAATACTTGAGCGTGAGAGAAGGCCGCTCTTGATCGCTTCTTTCGCGGTTTGGCCTGCTGTTGAGGGTTGGAAGTCGAGGTGTGGTTGACATCTCTTTCTTGGTTTTCTGTAATGAAGAAACAAAAAGCTGTAAATCAGAACATGTGCAATTGCTTAATTGAGAATAGTCTAATTGACACAAATTAACTCGGTCTGTAAAAGTGAATTTTAAATTGTGAACGGTAACTGTGTGACTTACTGTGAACTTTCGCTATTTCTTCTGCTCGCTCTGCGATTTCTTCAGGTTTTCGTTCTCTACTAAGTGAGGGCAATGCTGTAGGAACTTGCGAGGCAGTGAATGTTTTGTAGCAGCTCAGCTGATGGATGGGTAAAGCGCTTTGAAAGTACGGTAATGGCAAATATGTCGGCGACACGGGATGAGTGTGGGCAGGGTGCTGACTCCAAGAAGGAAGGCTGCTGTTATTCTGCTGTGGGACATCATTACGATTCAAAATATCGGTGATCGAGAACGGTGTAACAGGATTTCTGATTGCTTCGTTCATATTCCTTAGTTTAAAATTGGACACGCAACAACGTTGAGAAGAGATGATTGCGATGTTGGCGTTCAGGACTCACGCTGATGACCGAAACAGAAATAGGATACCACCCGTAGATGTGAACCCTAAAAACAGTACTTGGAGACCTACAGGAATTTTTCACAATATCATTATTCAGCGATAAGAAATCAAAATTGAACATTAATCGACGATTGGTCGATGTCCACGTATCACCTAGAGGCTGTTGATGAGAAAATCAAGCTAATCAGGCATTCTTATTGGCTACTTGCTTCATTTACGTAGTTTGTTGACATTCTGTTAAAGAGCGTTGACACAATGCAATTAAGAACACACGGCCTCTCAATTACGCAAGGATCGGGGTCTTCCGAGCGAAGGAAGCATCAAGATGTGATAGAATCATGAAGAGTGGGTGCAAATTACAGCGAGCTTTTCAAAACATTCCTTGTTTACAGAGATAACAGGGTGGAAGTCCGAGGAGGTTAATCTATTTTGGTGTTCGTTTCACGAGATGTGATTAAAAAAATTGTACAACCGTTCAGGGCAATAGTGTGGGTATTTTTCTCTTAAGTGAACGCCTGAATTCTCACTTTTATCCAACATTATAACCTGTTAAAGCTCGAAAAGTGACCAAAGGCAAAGAGCACATGACTGACAGCTTGCTTGGGTTAGGTCTAGATGGGTGGCACTGACAGTTTTGTTTTGTGAGTCTGCTTGTGGAGGGCTATTTAGTCGATAATGACTTCTCACCTCATGCCAATCATTGTGCCGATTCTGCATACGTGTTAATTCGTTTATTATTTTACTATTGTCAGGTAATGTCGCTTAATGATTGCAGTGATTGACGGCCGAACAATAGGGAACGCGCCATCTGCTGCGAATCCTTTGTTGACAACGTTTACATGCACTTTAAGACATTTCCATACAAAGGCTCGCCAGAGCAGATTTTTATTCCGATCTCGTTTTACCTCTCAACGGAAACTTAAAGTGAAGGAAGTGCTTTCAAAAGAACACAGGCAATTGAAATGACAATATTTAGGCATTTAAAAGGTTTTTTACTTGAGTGTGGATTGCTTTCAAGGATGTGAAATCGACATCATTAACGCGAAGCTCATGACAGCCATCAACTTCTGTTAACTAATGCGATTACTGTGGTCCACGGAGTTCATATTGAGTTTTTAGCCTAATGTCTTTTTTTGACCTGTTTGTTCACACTTGGGAAATTTTCGGAGAAATTAAAAACCGGTTCATTCACTTCAATGACAAAAACTTTTTTCTTTTGTCTCGAGTTAATTTTTTCTCACCGTATATTGTCAGTTTATGTTGACAATCTTTTTTTGCCACAAAGTTGTTCCCCGACAATTCATCTGGTGTTACATTACTTTCCCTTCTTCTTTGTGATATTTAAACAGGATCGATTGCGGAACCAAAATTAACTAGATTTCTATGAGGGAAATGTGAAAATTAATCACAAAATTTACATTTTTGTTGTAAATAAATAGCCCGTTATTTCTTTTTACTGCAACTAGTTAGAATTGACTTAATTACCGGCTGGTATGTTTTTGAAATGTGTGTTTTAACTAATGGAATATTGCTTGTTATAATTTCGGCTTTCTTTTGGAATATCCTCCTTTAGTTGCTGGCATACTTGACAAATAAAAATTTTACATGAAGGAGAGCAATCCATTTAACCCATGCAAAATTAAAAGACGTCCAAGAGCCCGTAACAGTGGTCCTTTCGGTTTAAAATTTTATTCGTTTAAAAAGAACTAGTTGAAATAAACCAAAAATAAAAATATTTGCGTCAATAGTACGAAAGGATGACCCGTTTTTTTTTGTAACAGCTGACATAAGCCAGCAGATTTAAAAACACTGGCTTCATCTTCATATTTGAGACACGGAACATATATATCTTAATGGACATAATATAATAGCCTTGTGTTTTGAATCTCTTGTTGGTCTTGGCTTCTTTTCACAATGTGTGTACTATAAATCGCCAATTAACTTCTAGTGAATGTAATTACTTTAAAAGCTATCTTTATACTCGCGGTGTTCCTGTTCAAAGCAACTTCTGTCTGCTTTTATCGTTAATTATTCTTGTATCTCGAGGTGAACATTAAAACCATGCACGCACGAGTTACGCTGTGACAAGTTCTCAGTTACTTGATTGCTTATCTTGGACTCATCATCAAGATATCGCCAAAATTCACACATAGGTTTTGACAGCCTAATTCCAAAGCTGGTCCTCACTTATGAAAAATAGATATGAGAAGGCACGAAGTTAGAACTGCTATCTTTCAAAAAAAAAGGAAAAGAAGAAGAAAATATCTTGTTGATAGTTACTTTTCTGTGGTATTTTAAGTTTTCTTGAATTAATTCTTTCTTAAACGAATGTTCAATATTGTGAAATGATGTCAACTTCAGATCTATATTATGTTCGTGTTCATCCGATATTAAATTTGCCAGTGTCGCACGTGTATTTTGCTTATGACGCCCAACATATCTTAATTCGTCTATTTTTCCTATTTATAAATTTATGCTTTGACTTCGTCTGTGGGAAATATATCTCTGTTGAAATATTACACCCTCTTTCCGTGTGAAATTTATCAGTGCAAGGTGGCAAACTTAGCGCCTCACACAACAGGCTTACATAAACGAAATTTACAAAATGTGTACATGGAGCGATTGGATGTATGCTTTTGGTACAGTGTTTAACTCTTACTTATCAATAATTATTAACATTTCTTACCTTTTCTTAATTTACACGATAAAGGTAGCCGGCATTTTTTCTTAAAAATATCGTCTAAATATTATTGTTTTCTTTGCTTTCTAGAATATTTTCTGGCTAATGTAACTCGTATCTTTCCTCTACTTTCACCAGAAAATTTTAAATATCTCGCGTCTCTGTTTAATGTCATTGATAAGAGTTGTTCATTCTTGTCCTGCTTTGCAATGTCATAGGAAATGCTTGTTTCTTAGATTATCGCGAAGTTAGACTTTACAGTTACCATGTTCTGTTTGCTAAATGGTTGTTCTGCGGTGGTGGGTACATGTTCATGTAATGCGGGGCGAAGTTCATGTTCATATTCATGTTCATATTTAAACCATAAGGTTCCCTTCCCAAGCACGGTTCGCCATCTCGTACGAGAACAGGCACGGCTACTCTACGAGGTTCTGGCGGCAGGCCATACCAAGATTCCATACCGGCCGTCCGCGCTTTGTTTTCAAGCGCTTGCTTCTTGCATTTGTAGCGTTTATTCTGGAACCAGATCTTTACTTGGTTGGATGTAAGTTTTAACATGCTTGCAAGGTGATCTCTCTCGGGTGCCGATAGATACTTTTGTTGCTTGAATCGCCTTTCTAGCTCGTAGACTTGCGCTTGAGAGAACAGGACTCGTGGTTTCCGTCGTATACGTTTCTGTTTGTTGGGCACTTCGGTTGTGGCTAAGCTGGGATTTGTGACTTGATGATGCATCTCGTTGGCGTTAGGCGAAGTGTGTTGTGTATGCTGAAGCTCTTGAGTGATCTCTTGGCTTTCTGACTTGTTGTTTAACTGTGATTCCATTGACACTGTAAGCGTACAGGAAAAAAATCGTTTGTCAAGACAAAACGAAAACTATCAACAACACCATCACTATAAAGCATTTAGCCTGAGGGGTTACTGTGGTAATTAACGTAGTGAAAGACTTCCACGCCCAGAAGATTTCAAATGGTAAATATTTTCGCATAAGTGAATGACGTGAGTTGTCGAACGCTTTCTTCTTCAGTGATTTTGCGTGAATTTCGTTGACGGCCGAATCGTTAATATCGCTCATGAAATTTAGGCGCGAACGGTCAAATAGTCGGATATAAATCGGCTTCTCGCGAAAAATCATAACGGATCCAAGAAATGTCTTAACCTTTCAATGGTGTTGCTCTTTTAAGACACTTGAA
>NC_089312.1:12660304-12787804 GCF_036669915.1 Pocillopora verrucosa
ATAGACCACACAGTAAGATTCGGGAAGACTAAAAAACTTCGAAGTGAAATGAAAATCAGTGCGCCAAATTTGCAAATTTGCCCTAAAATTTTTGTTGATTAGCGAATTATTTCTCATTTTTTAAAATTATTGAAGCATCTCAGCGATGTTATTTGAATTGTCACTAATGACTCCGGAGAGATTGTAGAGTTCCTGTGAGAGTGTGTTTTGCAGTCCAGCTGCTCCGTCGATCTACTGTGCAAAAAGCTCTGTAATGTGTTTGCTCAGTATCTGTCACTAGGGGTTATTTATTTCCTTATCTCTCGGGGAAAGATTTAAACGCGTGATGTCATTAGATGTAATTACCTGATACGTTCTCATTTTCATACCTTTCACGTTATAACGTGTTTCCTTGACATCAAGGCGATTAGCTCGAGGCCAGACCTTGTTTTCCTTTAGTTGTGCATTTAGGAGGTCTTTTCTAGCGAGTTTATGCGTCATGAAAATCGCAGAAAAATAATAGAGCTTACAAAGGCGAAGGGCACATTTCTGTTATCGCGATTGTGATTGTGATTGTGCAATTATTGTAGATAGGAATGGAGGCTGCCTGCTTTTAATGAAAACTTCATTCGATCCCTCTCATTCATGATCGTGATTTGGTGTACTATATTCTAAAATATTTTTATCAAAGGATAGAGAAAATTCTGTGTTTGTGGGAGGGAAAGGGACAGAAGAGTTCGTTAACCAGAGGTATACTGGTAGTGCTGATAAATGTGTGAAACAAACAACTTCGAGTTAGCGTGAATTTTTACATAAAACTTTATGCACACTTGATTTAAATCGTTGCACGGCTCAATATCGTAACATCAGCCTTTGACTGCGTGCAGTGATTATGCTGATTTTTAAGGTCTGATCTTGGTCAATTGTGAGTGTGCTGAGGTCCCAATGCCAGAATTTACCAAAACATTTTATGGCTAAAGGGGGTTTAGAAATTGCTCCTTACTTTGTTCATTAGCGTAACAAAACTTTTATGGTCTACTAGCCTTCAGTTATCTCTTTCATCTCATCAGATACAATTAGGCATCTATAAGCGTCAGGCTTATGTCTTCTTATAAATATATTGTCTTCTCGAAAGGTGACTGATGCACTATAAGGCAATTGTTGGCCAATTTTTGGAGGCGTTCCTAATTTAAGGACCTCTTAGCACAGGAGTAGTAGAGCGCGTGTGTTTATCTATGAATGACAAATCCACTGAAAACTTTGCCGTTAGAGTGGAGCCGAGTTAAGTTAGGTTCAGAGCAAACTGCCTGTTTACTGATATGGGAAAGTGTGCACATAATGCATTTCTGTTTATTAAAAGGTGTCCATTAACGTTCCCTAGACATTTGTCAGCCTTTAGTAAAATGGGGTCAAGGTTTATATAAAAGAATTCATGGCTTTAAGATAGGCGTGATAACAGTCAGTGCCTGACATTTTCACATGTGGGAGATGTAGCAGATAAACTTATTATTTTCTCTAGGCCCTCAATTCGTGCAATCAGTTTTGTTTTCTTTTCTATTACAAATCTATTCGTCATTTACGAGATGTTTTTAATAGATTTTGCAATAAAAGGGTTCTGTGTTCTTATGTTAAGTGATCTGGTATACACTACTCAGTCACTTTAGGGTTTGTTTGCTTTTCATTCTCTCGAGCCTTTTTGTGACGGTGGCTTCCTGGCCGTTGACTGAAATATTGCAGGAGATTGTGGCTCATTTAGGTACACTTGGAATCATGAAAGACAAACAAGTCATGTCTGAAACCGTTAACGCGAATTGACGGAAACGCTGAATCGTCGCCCAAAGCGATTTGAATATTAGATGTTCATAATTGCGCGAAATGACTCTCTTGAAGTATCAAAACATGGATGGCGACCAGTACTTAGAGTTTGTTCTTTGTTCTGTAAAATTCGATTACCAAGTTTAAGGGACAAATTTGTCACATCCAAGTGGTAAAAAGCAACTTAAGATCAGAAAAACAGTGAACTCTGGACTTGCAGACCACAAGATTTTGAACGATGGAATATTTATGAGAGATTGTTTTAGATGTAAGTTGTTGAGTCACGAACGGAAAACACGCTCTTAGCTTTATGCTGTCAGCTGATAAATCTACCCGAGTGAAAATATCGTCCTTGATTTATTTAGTTGTGCTTAAAATGGGCAATAAAAGTTCGTATTCCTGGGCTAATTTGCTTTAAGGAGCACTTCAACGTGAAGTTGTTGAGCTCAGTGGACGAAAACGGAAAGAGATGTCAACTGTTGCCCAATATTAGGCACGCTACATTAGTTTTGAAAGGGAAATGACGCCGTCTAGTCCTCGATGTCCTAAGCTTGATTAACGATTATTTAGCTAATGGATGTGTATTTGAAAGAAAAGTGTGTTTCGTGTCCTGGGGCTGTGGCACAGATAGCGTTTTTGTCCAGCATACATTAATAACTTTGATTTGCGGCACGAAAGCCATGAAAAGTCACGCGAGGTGCGACTGTGATTTTCGCTGGTTGAAATAAAAGTTTGGGGTTTCGGGAAGATTAATAAACGTGTTCTGAGGCCGGATATGAGACAAAGCATTCAAAGAAGGAAGGAAGAATTTGACCGTTTCTTGTCATTGACCTCTCTGAGCGTGGACACCGGCACGTGCTTCGGAATTAGTCATTCTTGTATAATAACCTTCATTTCTGACTTTCCACGTTTTAAGACTTAGCTGACTTTGTATTGATTAGGGGCCTTACTTGCATGGAGTTTCTCGTTTATATTTTTCTCAATGGTCATAAGAAATGAATACTCATAGAATGAAATAGAGCAGTCATCTAGCGTGTATACAGGGTAAATGATGATAGCCATCTTGACGACAAGTAGGTGGAAAAGGCGGAGTTATTTACTTCTGAGACAAAGATAAGTTTCATTGATAACAGGATTCAGGTCAGATAATCAGAAGTGGGCTTAAAGAAGTGTGGAACGGAATAAGGCAAACGATGGCCGTGGAGAATCGTTTATTGCTTTTGACAACATGTATTAAATTAATAGCGTGAGTGATGTTCGTTGTTCTCTAAGATATGGGATTTCAACTTCCTCTGAGAAAAGTTGTTGATGTAAACGCCAAGGTTATTTCCGTGACCTTTTGTCTTGGAGCTTTGTCGTTGAAAATATTCAAAATTATTTGAACCAAAGCAGAAAATTAAAATAACTGTAAGATCCTAATCGTTCTAGTGAGCTTCGATCGATTTTGACTTCATACGAAGAAGGTTTTCATATATGGAAATTTTTAACAAATTTGCAATGATTGTGTCACTTCTGTAATTTTGTCTGCTCCTCATCACTTTTGTTTATCCTTACCAAATGAGTCCGGATGAATAGACAATACTAAAGTAAAGCCTTATCTAACCCCTGCCAAACTACTTAAAGACCCTTTAAGGGGGTTTGGGGAGACAGCACTTCCTGTGATGACAAACAAAGAACAGGCGAGGATCTAGTGTTCGAGTAAGAGAACACCCTGTCGAGCAAGTCGCGGGAAAACAATGTGTTTTGAGAGCTGACCGATCTAATTTTGATTGGGATTTAATTAGAATACTTTGTTTTTAATTACAGTACCGTTCCTAAGGCGGGACCCTATTGATGCTATAGATTCTAGATTGCATTTTCTTGCGGACGTATTCTTAATCTGGGTGGGAAAATAGACAACCACCCTCTAATGTGGGAATTTTTTGTTTTGATTTTCCTTGATTTAGTGTACAACAAAGAAAAATGAAGACGAAACAAAACCAAAACAGCCAGGATTTAAAAAAATTTCGCCATTTCGGAGTCTGCCATGATACCCCTTTGGATTTTTTTTTGGTTTAATTTGGCCGTGGACTGGTAGCCGTCGTTGTGTTTTTAGTAAGCGCCTTAAGTATTGCCTCCTACCAAATCTGCTACGGTTAAAATAGTTTCTTTCTTCCGTCTTATTTCTAGGAATTTCCTTTACTTTTGAGCCAGGTCAAAATACATGTAACAATAAAGTGCTCAAATTTGGCAGCTGAGTTGTACTTTGTACATTGCTAAGAGGTTGATTGTTGTGAAGAGTTTTTGACGATAGCATGGTATCATGCCAAGTAGCTTTGACGAGGATTATCTCTTTGTGACAGACAAAAATAACAGATTCGAACACGACGGTGTCAATCTTCACCACAAGAAGAATTAAGCCCTCTTTGGTTCATGGCAGGTTGAATTCGCAGCTGTTATTATTCACGCATAACCGTGAATGTTTAATTTTCCATTTCAATCATGAAAACTAAATAAACATGTCAGGTTTTCTCACTCAAACGTATCAGCCGTTTTGAAAATTTGATCCTTTCGACCTTTAAAATGGTGCAGCCTTGGGTCTATGCAGTCAATTTCACTACTGAATTACAGAATATTCTGCTGCTGGAAAAGTTATATTCTCGATTAAAGATCTGAATATCAAATGGAGAAGAAGAAGTTGAGGCGGTTTGTTCAGTGAATTTGCGAATGGTTGGTTCAAATGATAAATTTGCGTAACATCATTTTATTGGAGCTTCTTAAGCCGTAGAGAAATCAGTATTCTTCCCCCTGGCACACGTCTTATCGCGATCGCCAGCGCTATTCTCATCACCGATAGAACGATTTCTTGGCTAGTGGTAATAAAAGTGGTACATATTCTACGTTACGTCATCCCTAACGTCTGAAGTTAAAAGTGACGGCGATTTGACTCTTTCTATATCGGTCAAGTTATTGCGTCCGCGGTAAAGCAGGGCGGTTCTTTCCATGATCTGAGAGGCATAATTTAATAAGCGTGGCACAAGGACCCAAGGACCTTCTTAGTATTTAAAGTTGGTTGTGAAAGTGGCCGGTTTGATGCTTGACGTTTGTTTATTTATAATAGCCTTCACTTTAAAGCTCTTGTTGTGCACAAGACGAGTGTGGGAAAACAACTTTTGAAAACTCACATGAATAAAGCGAAGATTATTCTTTGATATTGTGCCCTTATTATCAGGAAAAGAGAAGTGCTGTAATTTCCTCTTAATACCCAGCAAAAACATAATGTATGACCAGTATTCTCCTTGAAAGCTGGGGCCTTACGAAGTAGTTTACCCAGGCTTTAATGAATATCTTCTCAAAGTCTCAATTGAAAGTTCGTAGCTTGAATTTATGTATGTATTGATTTATGCTGATTTATGCTGAGAACATTTTATTAGCCCGTCACTTTGATGGGCCCGTGTGTTTTCTAATTTGTCTTTTCGTCGA
This sequence comes from Pocillopora verrucosa, assembly GCF_036669915.1. Lineage (NCBI taxonomy): Eukaryota > Metazoa > Cnidaria > Anthozoa > Scleractinia > Pocilloporidae > Pocillopora > Pocillopora verrucosa. Next base: position 12,665,561 of record NC_089312.1, read on the forward strand.
TTTATGATGCCCACTAGATAAAACGTGAATTAGTCGTTAACTTAGCTTTTTCTGCGTCAAAATGTAAATGGAGACACCAGAATATCTACTGTAAACAAATAAAAGTTTAAATACCAAATTTTATTTCGCTGTCACTCTTTCAAAAGTTTTTAAAGACACGATTTACCTTATTTGTTGGCTCAGAGACCATTTGGAGTGATAAGGACTAGGTATTTCGCGAAATTTAGCATGTCGCGTCCGCATTGTACTACCAGAGTCTCTCTCTTGCTGAGCTCAAGATGGTTAATTATTCCCTATGAAGTCATTAAGTGCTTCCACTAACACTTCTCCCTTTCTTCCTAATCTCTCTTGACAGAAAATCCTTTTTTTCTCACTCAGTTGTGTTGTTTACCTCGAAATCGCGTGACAACCAAGAGGATAGCGTGCGCTGAATTCTTTGCAAAGCCGATATAAACAGTCTCCTGTGTATCACTTAACTGAATACGAATCGTTAATTTGTTTACTAGTTGGCGAGCATTGGTTTCCGTGACTTGCCTATATTTTCAGCCGCGCGGCCAAGTACGAGAGGAATGGAGTACTATCGTAAGGAAATTGGTGCGTGTGTAATCTTAGGCCCATGTTATTTCCAGTATGTGCCACGTTGAATTAAACTATTGAAAACTTATTTTCTATAGTTTGTTGGGAGAATGTAATCAAGAGAACGTGATTTTGGATGTTAACTGTTATTTTTCTCACCATAGTTGGCATTTGTTTCGAATTGTCGATTGGTAATCTGGCATCATAGAGACGAATCTTGAAATTCCTGAGCTGTTTCATTTATTTGCTGTAAGACCTGGACTCATTTAGTTTATATTTATTGGAGAGGCGAAGCCTCTTCTGGTGTGAAATCAAATAAGTGGCAATATATTATCTGGGGTACCTGAGGGAATGTACGCGTCAGTGGTAACCTCAAAAAAGAACTAAAATCGATGGACTATCTTTAATTTTACAGATTGATCATCAGGTGGGAGATAGTACCTCCAAATTAAAAGATCCAATTTTTTCTTCAAAATGCTTGCTTTTGGTAGTCTCACAGCTCAACTTAATTTTCAAACAATAAAGTTTTTTTTATGGTTTTCAGTTTATATGAAAGATGTAGTAGATAATTTAACCATGTGCAGTTTGCGTTTACGACAAATCTCTAATTTGACGCTCAGAATAACTGCCGCGCAGTTAAAAAAAAACTGAGTATTTGATTTGCCTAGTTCAGTGGAAGTAACTTTTCGGAGCATTTCTTCAGGCTTTGGCAAACATCAATCCAGTCTTGATGCAATTCATCTGAACCGTTTTATGGCTTTGACAGCTATTACTAAAGACAAATTTTCTCATATTGGAATTTAAAAGTGTAGCCTCATCTGGATTAAAGGGGCGACTGAATTCGAATGAGGAAGTTTCATGCATCATCTTCTTACTTTTGAAATTCTTGTTATTAAAGCTAATGAACCCTGCCCAGACGCTTCCTTTAAGTCACTGTTATACATTTATTCTCTGTACCTCTGCAAGCTTTCTTGCCATGACAACTGTCAAATGTTATGCGGCCTTTAGAAATTATCCAACAAACATGCGGTCCTATAATAGAATTTTTATTCATATATTTTCCGTGTGTTTCAGTGACTGATAGAAAGTCAAGCTACATAAAACGAACTCAGTATCTAACGAGAGAAATTCATTTAAAGGTAAAATGATTGAATAAATACAAAAAAAGAAAAAAAATCATTCGGCTAGATAAATCTTTCCCACCAACAAAAATATTTATGCCTTGGTGATCCTCGAATCCTTTGGAATTCGTGGATGTAAAACTTTTCTGCAGAAAAGCTGAGTGCAGAACAATGAAGTTTCTTAGGTTATTTGCTTTGATTCCCTGATAAGGTGACAACTTAGTAAGAGGACCCTTGATAAAACAAAGCTACAGTAAGAGGAGATTCCACACCGTAAATGAACTAAATCGGAGCCAGGTGGCATCGCTTGCAGTACCTTTTCAATTCAACATTACTTGTGTGATCAATACAAACTGGTCACCACATATTGTTGTTTCCGGAGGGCTAGAATGCGTGGAATCCCTCAGTCGAACTCCTGGTTACGACAATCACTCGCAATTGTGCTTCCCCTCTCTTATTTTAGTCGGATCCTATGATCCTAGGTTAGCTGGGAAGCATGGAGGGTAGATATTGAACAATTGGCATTATACATTCATGTGAAATTGGAGCGAAATGTATCTCGACTTTCCCTGTAATTCTTCAGTACTTCACATCTATTGACAAGTAATATTATCACAGACACTAAACACGAACATTTTCAGAAAGCTTCACTTTCCGGTTATTTGGGAACGTGGTAATAAATCCACCAAGATTAAGATGACATTGCAAAATTCCCTAGACAATGGCGTCGAACGTCAATGAAATGGAATGTTCTGAAACTTAATTTTAGTGGAAAACAGTCTTATTCTACAGTGCACTTGAAAGGCATTTTGTACATATCTATTTATATTTATTTATACATTTCATTAAAGATATGTAAGCAAGCTTTTACCAAATGATGCATGTGCGCGAGATATACATCCTTGCTTTTTTGCAATTAAAGAACAAACCTACAGTAGTAGATGACAACTCATCAAAGGTTTGTAGGCCCACAAATCTTCAAGTTGTGCCATGAACTCTTTTTCTGATGTACAAGAATGAAGAGGTAGTTCTAAGCAGATAGCCTCCAGCTGAGCATTTGACAGCTATCAACGCAATTCATGGCATAATTCCATACATCAACTTTATACCCGTGCAGCAACTGAGATTTCGATGCTAGTCACGGAACGTACCTCGCGATGCTTGCGTAAAAGTGTTTAAAGACGAGTAGAACTGCCTTCCCATTTGGGGGATTCTACTCATATCTTAACCTTATCATAACACAGTCGACACGAGTTGTAATTGTTTTTATGCTTATATAATCTTGCGGTTCTTTTAATCTCTCTTGAATCTTATGTTTATTGACACCGAGACATGCCATATATTTCCTTTTGAATATAGATGATATCACAAAAGCGTTACTTTAGTTCGTTTTAAATTGCATTTTGACATCCTAACCTTCGGTGTTAAACAACGCTTACATCTGTCAATGTAGTTGAACATTCAGCTTTCGTCAACTTTTCCAATGAATTTTGTCGAAAAGCTATGTTACTACACGACATTATTGTCGCAGCAAGTGCTACCTATAGTTCAAGTCTGTATTAATACACCTATTTGTCGATTGTTTTTCCATTCACGGGAATAGTTTTTTGACACCACTTTCTAGAAACCAAGGATGAAGCTACTTTGTGTTTCATGACCTGATTAAAGAAAGAACAAAGTTTCTTTTTTCATCGATGTAATCCTTTTTCGCTGTGAGTATTCTTCCGGTATCGATCTAGAATGATCATTACGGAGGCTTATGGTTTTGAATTCAGTGTCTGCCTTTTAAAGAAATGACTTCAACTCTGTTTGTTTCTTTAAGGCGAATTCTCTGGATTTTGATTTAATCTACCAGTGGGCGCTGATGATACGTCTCAGTACATCAAATAATCACATCCCACTCACGACATCCTTTTCACGTCTTAAAACATTTTCCAATCAAAGATGCACATGACATATATATGCATATATAAATGTCAATAATGCAATCTAAGCAGCTCTTGTATTAGATTTAAAACAAAAAGCAAATTTATGGTGTGGGAACGAAGTCAATGGAAAGATTGTAGCTCGTGGGTATATTTGCGTCACACTGATTTTCTCCGTCTTTGATCCATTTCACCTCGTTTCAGCTCACGTTTACACATAAATGTTGACGCCTTGTTTTCTGAAAATTTACGCAGCTGACCATGAAACAATAATACACTATACAATTAAAGAAAAAAAAACAGCACAGGAAAACACACGGAAGAGAAAGAATCATATGAATTCATTCATATGGAATTGTTGAAGTAACAACTGACTCACGTCGTGTTCCGGAAGTAATTCTAGAGACTCGGCCATACAAGTCACTTATTCCTGTTGATATTGAATAAAATATTGGCATCTTTAAGATCCCAGTGAATTATGATGACAGTGTACGGAGGATGAGAGTGAGAATGTTACACCCGAAAAGTTTTGGTTAAGCTCACGCAATTCGTTACGAGTTCGAATTACTTGCAGAGCTGCAAAGCCTTGCACAAAATCCCCTTGTAATCACTAGGTTTTAAACGCACAAGTTAAATTTTATCTGCATTTTTCCTTTCATTTTCATGACATGAGTATCATTAATATAGAAGAACAGTTGAGAATTTCGACATAATTCTGATAAACTACACTAAAGACCCTCATTAGTACCAATCATTACGGCAAACATGCAATAGCTTTGTTTACAGGAATGCCCACTTCTTTAAATTAAGGCAAGAATCCGATTAAGTTAAGTACCTACCCGCAATTAATTTCAATTTGTAATCAGTCATTTATCATTGAACTGAAAAGACTTTGAAAGCTGTACACCAGACATTCAGTCCTGATTGTAACAAGTAACTTGTAAAAGACAAAATAAGGATACCGTTCTTTTTGTTGACTTATCTGAATTAGCTATCATAGTAGTGAGAATTAAATTAGAAGAAAACTTAGCATTGTAGACCATTAATTGCTACAAGCTGTACTTTGTTATTGCTAGCTTTGTAACTACCAGCTGTACTTTGTAAAGTTTCGTCTCAGGCCAAAACATGTTTTCGTGACTTCTGCTCTCGCGTGAGTTAGTCAGGAGCCTATGACGTCAAGTTCGTCGCCACACCGGACCTTAGTGGTGCAATATTGGTCCTCTTTGTAGCAATTTGCTTCTGACGTCTGCAGCAGCCCGTGACAGTTTCCCTTTTAGTAATGAAACCTATTTACAGCATGATAAGAATCACGAAACTCCTTTTTTCATTTCTTTGTCCTTGTCTGATAGTTTGACGTACTTGACATCATTCTGGTGTAATTGGGCTTTCTAACTTAGTTGCGCGTAATTTTTAAGTTAGAGAAAGGACGCTGGCTAACATTTCGAATGTCACCAAGTATATGCTCCAAACGCTTCATTTGCGTTGCCGTGAATTGCTGCACGTTTCAAGCGAAATTCTTTTCATTCCTTTGCGCAAGATATTTTGTTTGGAATCAATTGCTATTTGATTTTTACTTTTACGGATTATTTAGATCCCACAGAAAATCGGTGGACCAGAAACCAAAACCAAATAATATTTAGAACTACACTTTGAAGAGCTTTTCCTGATCATTTTAACGATGAGGTCTTTCATTAGTGGTTTTCAAGAACGGATGTAATATCTGTAATAGCTGGGGGTAATGCCCCCATACCGTAATAACGTCCTCTCACAGTAGCATTTCGACGGTGCCAGTCATATTTTTACCTTCGGTTTCTCCATCTGATGAATTTGTTCGCAACACTACCCAATGAAAAACCAAAGAAGTAGTTTTAACCATAAAGAAAATGTAAAGGAAATAAATTCTTTGGTCTCTCTCTATAGTCTTAGTTGCAGTGCTTTGTTTATCTTATGACGACCACTGGACCAAAGTGAGGTTTTTATTTTTAGGGGTTTTATTGGGGCAAATGGAGTAGTAGCAAGTTTTGAAGAGGATTCCAAATTCTACTTAAATTTTAAAAACAGGAGAACATGGACTGTTTTCGGATAGAAAATGGAACTGAATTCAAAGGGCTAGACGACATCATAGTCAAGGTTTCTTAATGTGAAATAGTGTTTTGGTGTCTGCTTTTTTTCTCAGCAAGTAATTATAAATGGTTTACCTCGTTGCTCAGGAAGTCTTACATCATCAGTGAAATACTTTCGAAAGCACCTTATTAGTTTAGGAGGGGTTTGCATAACGCCAAGATGTGATTGTTAAGGGATTAGTTTGTATTAGCTGTAATGCAATCTAGGGATGTTTATGTTTTAAAGGAGTTATGGCCTCTGACTCTCCTGAAGGACAATTCTGGTCAGTTCGAAAATGCGTATTTGTTTGATAAAAAGAGTCGTTCCGAACGAAAATCACCTAACTTTTGGCGACTGCAAGGTTATAAAAAATATATACTCATCTGACGCCAACAACTGGCATTAGAACTAAAATATTTAAATGAAGAATCCTCTGAATATTTTCTTAGCTCTCATCGAAATGAAGTGATTAGTGCGCCCCTAATGAATTCCCCTCCTCCCTCCAAACTCATCGTGAAACATCTGAGTACACGCACTAAAAAAGAGATAACGTGTAAAGTGCTCGACTGAAGTCGTTTGTTGGAAAACAAGAGAAAAATTACACATCAGTTTTATTTGGATATTAATCGTTTAATGTCTGCAGTCGATTCATGAAAAGGGCATTTTTTTCTCACCGTGATATTACTGAATCAAGTTCAGAGAAGACTAGCAACTATCATCCGCCAAATTTCACTGTAATTATCATGGATTTTTGCCGTAGGTGTAAGGGTAGTTAATAAGTAACTTAGTGAGGCTTCATGCGAAATGATCTAAGCAAAAGTAGAGTGGTGTAGGCGATTGCTATTATTTAACGGTGTGAACGTAGTTTTGAGTGCCCGATTAACACTGGAGAGTTAACATTTTCAGTTTTGAGTGTAGCCGATATAGTGTTAGAAGTTAAATGTGACGCAGTGTTTAAAGACAACTTCGAGATAGTGCTAAACTATTATTAGAGCGAACAATGTTTTCTGTACCATGGCTTGATATAGATTGTGAGGTATACAAATTTTTATCTTGAACTGTAAGTTCCGTAACTAGCATCATTTGCTTCAGTATTTAAGGAGCTCTTGACCTCACTTTTAATCGATTCATAATCTTCCGTCCAACGCCAAGTGAGTAATATCAGCACGCTTCATAAATAAAGCACGAGGGTTTTGCAGAAAACCTCTATTTCGTCTTAAAAGTGAAGGAAAAGTGATCCTTTAGCGTCATAGGCCCGTTGTTGTCTGAAACTGACGCTGTGCAATTTTCATGAAGGGAACACCTCTGTGTTTAATATCATAATTTGGTCATTATATTTTGAACTTATGATCAAACGCGAATTGCGTGCAATAGAAAGCGGAGTTACAACAATCAAAACAAACGACTGCACGCAATCAGAGGAACGGAAAGAAGTAGGCTTGTTCAATATAGCTTTCGTGCCATGACTTTGTACAATTTACATTCCATCCGCTTGTTCTAAAAAGAGCCTATGGCCATGAATAACTTGTTTATTGCTAGAATTAGATCGAGAACACGAAATCTGAATTACTAAATATGTTTTAACTCTTCATTTATGGAAAAACCCTGTTTTTTGATGACGGAGTCTAATTTCGTGTTTACGTAAAATAAGAGAGATATTAAACGCGTTCTGTCAGTCTAGGAGGCGTCAGGCTCAAAGTATAATGATAAATCTTCTTCAAAACAACTTGAAGTGACGTAAACTCTCAGTAAACTGCCTTATATTTCAAGAATTCGTGTCCACTGTTTACTTCTTAAAGGCTGGATGATAGTTTAAGCCTGTCTGCATTCTCCACTCAATACTGGTTTATCTCAAAATACACGAGAAGCACGATATAATTACTAAAAAAGATTGTTTTTCAACCTTCCTATATTACTTGTCGTCCAAGTATAATACTTTGTCATACGCTTTTTTTATTTGTCGTCCGTACGATATGCTAGACTCAATGACTGAAGAAAACACTATGAACTGTTGAGGACCGACAAAAAACTAATCAAATTTGGCCGTTTTATTTTGCCACAAATGGTCTCATTTGAGTGCCTACTTATGCCTCTCAACATTGTCTCAATGAATTCAGGCACTACAAATTAAAAATAAACGTAGCCAAGAGTGAAGTGTCCTGTATTGGCAGATGTTTTCCTATTGCACGCGCGAACCAATACTTTAAAATTGGTCAGGGTTAAAGCAGTAGTGTTTCGCCCTGGCGTATTTTGCTGCCGGCAATAATTGACACGCGAATCCAAACAACATTACTTCGAAACTCCTTAGCAATGAAATTAAACTTGATTTAATCAAGTCGACGGGCCTGGTCACTAAGTTCTAACTTTATTATTAATCCAATTCCTGTTTTTTTCTTTTTATTTCATCGATTTGATGATAGCATTTGAATAAATTACTTGCGTGTCCGACTTAAGACACGATTGGTTTGGATCATAATTTCCGCGCTGTTTTATTTAACGCGGTTCTTATCGTCAGTATAGTACTGGAAGTAATCAAAAGCATATATTTTGAGATCGTTTAGCTGAGAAAATGGGGAAAATGCTTCACAATTACACTGAACTGAACTAAGGCCCCAACCCTTGTTATTCTTGACCACCAAAACGTAGCAAAATATTTTAGCCTGCACCAGCAATATCAGTTTTTTTTCACTTGGCTATCCACACCAAAGCGCTTGCAATTTAAAATTCATATAATTTTTACACGTTTCTGCCTGCCTTCATTTCAAATGCCCACAGAGATGGTAACGACATTATAATTATGAGGCTTTCTTCGCCTGTTTACACCAGAAAAGGAATGTTGTAAAAAAGATCTGTTTCCAAAAATTATTTCAAAAACTTCTTTTTTATTATATCTTTGAGTGTTTTAGTTTAGGTGTTGGACGGAAACGCATATAAAGCAAGCGAAAATATGTCGTGTAGATCGAGCCTGAAGGTGGTTTTGATACCGAATTAGCTTACATCATTCCTCAAATAAGGAATCCTGACTTCTTGATTGAAATGATTTTTTTAAAATTATATATCTCTCAATGGAGGGTTTTGGAGTTTTCGGTTTTGTTTTTCAATTAATATGCCAGTTACATTTACAGCTTTAACTTTAGAAACCTTTTTCTGAAATGGTGCGTTATTTCTTTTGAACTAATTGTAAAACATTGCTTGATACTCGAGAAAGCGCCTCCCCGCATCCTCCTCCCCTCCATCCCGAGCAGAGAAAATGAACATGTTATCCCCTCACCGTTCAAGTGTCTTCATGAGAGTTACAGATGTGAACAGATCTAGATAATTGATCTTTAATTTCAAAAACGTTTAGGGTAATCTGCGTTCAGACACATCACTGACCAATAGAGTAACATTTTACTGGAAGTCTGACCAATAAAATGGTACTAAATTTAGCATGGGCTCTGGCCATTCTGGGCGTGGCAACAATTAAATTAAGTGATTGTTAGGACTCTTGCCTTGACGCCCCATTGATTAGCATAGCATGATACAGTCTCGACCACTTGTCCCTAGAACCTCAACTTGGGTCGATTCACAATTCTTTGAACAACAATGCGGATGGTGACGATTATTAATGACAATGGACAAGTATATGAAATCAGAGGAACGTCAAGGAAAAAAGATCTTCCGTAAACTATGGGACCCTTTGAGATTCGGGGAACAAGGCAAAAAAATCTCGATTATTTAGGTAAGTCAGACTGATTCTTTGTTTAAAAGTTTTTCGACTTCCCTTAACGCTTTTAAACTGTTTGTGATCATGCGCAAAGCCGCTGATGGTTCAATTGTTAAGAGTCAGTATGTGATTACATTTTGAAAATCAGTTTTAATACGGCGTGGGAGCGAGTGTGTGGAAATGAATAACTTTTCTAAACGTGCTTTGCAGTTCAAAGTAGCACGGGACCCAGTTATCTATGTCTCAAAACTCTATTTTTTGTGTTGCGACCCTAAATTCCTTCATGAATTAGGTTTCAATTGACTTCACCACACTTGTTCCATAGTCCGTAGTTTACGTTCGGTGTGTTATGGATGAACTACCAACTAGTTTACTCCATTCCTTATGTTTCTCTAACAGTTGATAGGCGTCGTTCAGCCTCAAACCAGTCCACTCTTTTATGTTATCCTTCAATCGCCTCGTTTGTCTGCAGCCTTTCCTTCTCCCAGCTCTTGTAGTTTATTGCAGGAATGTCTTGGAAGGCCCTGATAATCTCGACATGTGCCCATACCATCTCAGTGTTACCTCTTTGGAGGTTTTCCTGGTAACTGAAGGGTCTTCGGCTGTTGGCTTGTCTTTTTCATTTTTTTTCTTTATTTCTAAATTTCTCTCTCTGTAGTAGATGTCCAGTCACTTTTGGAAACATTTCATCATTGCTTTGTCATCTGTCAGTATCCACTACTTCCATTTACACAAAAATATTGAGGTTACCCAGTGCAAGTCTAATTTTTGTGATGAAGGCAAGGTTCCTGTCATTTCAGCTCTAAGAGAGCAGTTTTGAACTGCACAGCCTCAGAGAGCTCTTTGGCTTTTATCCATAATCAAAATTTATGTTGCTAAAGATTTGAAGTTGCTTGCAGATTCCAGTCTCTTAGTGCTAATGTGAAGTTGTTGGTGTTGTTGTTTGCATCAATGTGCGTAGTGTATGCTTTAGAGGTCAAGGATTTTCATGAAGCCGAAGAACTCAACTTCCTACCTTTCATATTATTTTTGATCGGGTGGCTGACGAGGCTCGACATGATTCTAGCCAACGTTTCGAGCGTAAATCTTTGTTATTTGCTCTGTCGAAGGGCTAACGCTCGAAACGTCAGCTTCAAAACTCTTTACGGTAGCCAATTCACATTATCAACTCAGTTGATAAAACAAATTGTCTTCAAATTTTCCCACCGACGCAGCATCACAGTTTCTTAAGAAACTTACCGCACAAATTCTGGCAAAGTTTCGTTGCCTGTCTATATATTGAGCCCATCGTGTGGAATACTCATCAATCTGCCAGATGTTGTTGCTCCTAGGCCTGGTAATGTTCATTTCGCGAGATTGAAGTAAGAGGAAAAAACGTCAATGGACAGACAAATTACCTTTAAGAAATTATGGCCGATTGATTACGAGAAAGCAAGAAACACAATACTACAAGAGATAGAATTTTGAAGGACGGATGATTTGACCAACAGACCAGAAAACTCGACATACAATCGAATCTGTATTAAGCAGCACCATATTAAGCACTCACCTGTATTAAGCGGTCGGTTTTCAAACTGCCGAAAATGTTACTCCTTGATTGATGCAATTTTCATCTCTTTTAACCGGTCTCTTCTATTTAGCGGTCGTTGTCACCCTCCTTAGTCCCATCGACCTGTTCGTATTGTCCACCACCTCTAATGAACGGTCACTTGATGCGGAACCACTCAAATAAGACCAAGACTTATCCATAGTTTTCTCCCAAAATCAATGTTAATAGTATTTTTGACTGAGTTTTTGTACATTAAGTGGTCATTTATTGCATAAAATGACGTTTTTTATCGTTTCTTCATAATACCACTATTCTGTGAAACCTGTATTAAGTGGTCAACCTGTATTAAGCGGTCCCCTTGGGTTACCGCTTTATTTAGGTTTGACTGCTGTTTGGTTTTATTGACTGTGTTGATAAAGTAAACTGGCCACCCGTAAAAAGTGTTTAGACCTGTCGTTTCGAACTTTGACCCTTCGTCAGAGCCTTTCGTAGGAAATACTGCGAGCATACCCAAACAGTTCCCATGGGTAAAATTGATTGAGAAACTTACCGAGCTAAAGAGAAGTTACAAGATAAAGGAGTTCGATCTATCATTGAAACTATCTGTGTTCTACGTAATAGGCCACTCCCTTATTGCGATCTACACCCAACTGATCAACAAGAGAGAATATCCTTTGAGAGCTATAATGGATCACGTAGGATAGATTACCTGCAGCTCACCAGAAGTCTTAAGAGCGCCAAAGATCTCTCCAAAGAATCATTCTCATTCACCCTGGACAAAGAAGACATCTTCAACGCCTCGATGTGGACTCGATATTCTACATTACCATACACGAAACACTTGTCATCACCAGAGACCGCTGAGAGGGTATGGAACGAAAGAAGAGAACGAACCGAAAGGCGACTGACCTTATGTACCTCACAAAATGTATTGGCAAACCCTCATAGTTCACGTAGGAATTCGCCACTTTGCAGTGCCGCGCCACTTTGCAATCCAATACCCCCAACCCTGGCAGGCATTTTTTAATGGATTGGTTGGAAGAACAATCAGTCGCTTGGACAGTGAAGCTAAGCCTTGGAGCATGCAAGTGGATGATTACGTAGAAGTCGTTAATAGTGGACTAGTGGAGGCTCTGATAGGTTAATTTATCGGTATTAGCAGGATCAAATTCGCCCATTTCACAGAAGCATATGTCCAAATTCTGTTCCTGGACACATTACACACAATACAGGACCCGTCTTCGGAGTGACAACATAATTTCAGAGGAAAAAGAACGAAGGAATGAATACGAGCATGTAAGAACAGTATTCGACGCGTTTGGACATCCAGGGTGAAGGAAAAAATGTAGGCTAAAAAAGACGCCAAAGGAGAGAAAAAGCATGGGAAACACACGAGTAACGAAGAGGAATGGTGTTATTTCAATCGTCAAACCATTTACACAAAGGATGCAGCGCATATTCGCCGACGGCGCACAGTAGTCTTAACTGTAAAACCATATACTTATCACCCCTATTTAAGTCCAAGTACACCCGATGGAAAAGAATAATCGGTTTATAAAGAGAGAGGCAGCACACAAAATCCTTCGCATACGAAGGGAAACAGTACAGAAAGTTTGAAGTAAGAATGAGAACATTTCGAAGTCAGGCAATAGATGGATCCTCTGCAGGCATTTCACGAGAACCAATAGCAAAGCCTCGGCTTACAATGAAATGAAATAAATTATACCTTGAATTCCGAATTAGGAAAAGTAATGAAATGTTCTCCAATGGTAAGGTGGGATTTGAAAACCTAGAGGTGAAGAAACCTGTCGATCTTTACCGGAACAGATCGATGCTCCAAATGTAAACCATTGAGAGAAGATTCAAATTTGCAATTGAATTAAGACATTGATTAGAAAACGTATTGGCTAATGAAACCAAGGGTCATCTAGTCTAGGATTTGTTGCTTTAAAAACAGCAAGATTCTTTCGATCAAAAAAAACATGATATTTTCCCCAAGTAAGATACACTTCTACTACGCACTGAGGAGACCGAATACCAAATTGAGAGTCACAAATGCATTTCGATCCAGCTTCTAGTGTTGTCGTCAAAGACAACAGCTAAATTCCCAGAAGCAACCTCTCGGCTTCTCTTTAAAATCACTCTACCAAAGCAAAATCTTTGTGGTAGAGGCTCCTGGTACGGGCAGATTAGCACTCCTTTAAATTTAGAACCAGATAAAAATGCATCGAAAAGGAAAGCAAGTCTCTCGACTTTCCGCCTTGGAAGTTAGTAAACTCTGTTTGAAGATATTTGAACTTGTTCGTTACGTCTTTGCTTCAATACTGAATCACTTGGGCCGTGGCTTTCGCTCATTTCCGGAGCTATAAAACTACATCTAATGAAGCATTATTAGTCTCTGTGGGAAGTATGTGATAAAAAAAATGGATCACTTAAACAAACACAGCGGTATGCAAAACCTTTCCAAAATGAATCTTCTTGTCTACAAGAGACCGTTTGTGATTTGCACACGCAAACACTTTACTTTTGTTGACGAAAAATGATGGTGGTGTTGCTGTTTGGTTAGTTCCCCTCCAAAGATTCTAGTGGGAGATTTAAAGTGGAAATGACATAGCTTGTGCTTCAAGATAGTCGATAATTTTAAATGATAACAACTTTTGGGTGTTTCAAGGTGTTTCAATCAACCAGCTTTACGTTCCCAATAAACCGTTCATCAAAACCATGAGAAGCAAAAGTAGACGTCCTCGGTTTACCAAGCTGGTGGCAAGTTTGTTTTTACTATTATAAGATCTTAATGAAATTTGAATCAAATATTTTGAGTTGTTTGCCAAGTTGGCTCTAAATAGGCCAATTGAGACCCTGAGTTGTTCCCATATCTACAGGTTTGAATGCTTACAGCGATTTTACCTCCACCGAGTGGTGCGTGGCTCAAGCAGGTGTATGAATTATGGTTCAAATACCTCTTAAAGTACGCAGGCCAATTCGCAAGGATTCTTTCTTGTATTAGTTCAATTGTCTCTTATATATCTGATGGATCGTTAATCACCTTTGTTTTTTCCATTGAATCCTGAGAACAGAGTATATAACGTGAGTGTTACGCCAGAACAAACAAAGACTCAACAGTTAAACGCCCTTTGTTCTTATTTGTTTGGTTCTATGTATTTTTTGGTTCATGTTATTCCGCTCGTTGTTTTCACCACGTGTTGGGCAAGAAACTGGTCAAAATAAAACCTTTATGACAAAAAGCAAGTTTTCAAAACTCGTAATAAATAATCTAAACGTATCACAACCTGCCTGAATTCAAGCCATTATTTCAACTCCTCTTTCCTTTTTCACTAATTCCGTTTGTTTTTATCTTATTGTTCCCTTATCTGAATTTGTAACAATGAATAGAAATTCCACTCACCCCGAGAATTTTCTCTCTTGTAAACAATCAATTCTGACTTTTGTTTAAAGAGCTAGAAGGAAAGCGACGGTTACTAACAATAGACTTTTTTTTTGTATTCGATTGAATTATTATTCCTTGCAAAAGTCGGTGTTTATTTTATAATGCGTTTTAATTGAACCCTAGGGCGATAGGAACATTAGGTGACCAAAGCCTTATATTTATATTTAATAACTAAATGTGACAACACAGGTCAGTTTAGCATGGAGAGTAAAAATAAATATGAAGGAAAAAGCAACGTATTGGCAATTTCATCAATCGTGAATTCGTTTGCTTGAAGACAGAAAGACAGGTCAGGTTAAAGAGCGCTTTTGTGTTCACCACATATCGATAGAAAACAGAACAGCCTGATTATTACACGACAGATGGTCGATAAATGGCATACATTGGTAAGACTTAAGGTCACATGGTAAGACCTTGGACTTGACGAGCAATTATTATGTAATTTTTGTAGATGTCTATTTCACATTATTCCCTCGCTAACTTTTTAGAAAAAAAAAGAAGGAAAGCACGATCCATTTTCACGATTTCTCGATATAAACCGCTCACTGAGCAGAAGCAATTTAAAGGGCACTCGAACTTATTTGAGGAGAAATCACTCCCGACCTTTGTAGTGCTTAACAATAGAAATACTCCCGCCGTGCGATATTCAGTCAATTTTAATTTGCCATTTTATCGAATGTTTTTCATGGAACAATATTATCTAACCGCACCACATCTGTTTTCACAAATATGCATGTATTGTGGTTTATCTATTTGAAAAATTGATTTGGTTAGGAATTTTCTTTAATTGTATGTATAAATTGTGTGTAATGTGCTGGGTGATCAAACTATTTTCTTTTTGTAGCATTGTTTAATGTTGAAATTTAGAGTATCTAAGATTACTTGAAGAGCATTATTTTACCCTTTTGCTGGAAATAAAAGAAAAAAATGTGTACCTTACGTGTGTAAATATGTGTTCCATGGTTATCTATTTTTTTTTTAACTTTTAGGAGGCAAGCTCCTTCCATTAATCATAGTTGTCTTTGAAATGTTGAAGTAATTCAATTATAGTTTGCTAAAGAAAGTGATGGTCATCGGTGACAGCAAATTTAAGTCATGAACTGTGATCAATATGTTCGAAGTGAATTTTATCCTTATTCGTGTTAAATACTACACCTTTGTAGATCTTTCAGGAATGTAGCTTGTTGAATGGTGTAACATTCTTCACCGTTGTTTTTCCTTTTATTATCCCTTTGACAGCCTAAATATGTTCATGGAGCTATGTTCATTATCTTTAATGCGATTTTAAATCAGGAAGAATCAGAATTTATCTCCTTGTTCCATCTTAGGAATTCTAAACGCAATTTAGTCAATCATCTTATTACTTAATGTTCATGCATGGCAATTAATGTGGATGACGAGAGGATTAAGCAGTGGAGAGCTGCTCTTAGATCAATCTTAATTTGCTTAAAACTGACTCTGTAGTGTCTCTGCCTGCAAACAGAATAATCTCATTATCTACCGATAAAGATTGGTGAATCGTGGTATCGTGGCAATGTTTTAGTTAAGTGGATTTGCTTACTTAATATAATTCTTCCGCTGTTTTGCTTGAGCACCATACAATACTCCATTCCACGCGTTCCGGGGTAAACTTTAAACTCTATTCCATACTAAAATCATTACTTTGATCCACAAGTTTTAAATTCGTTCAGGATTGGTTTTTGTCATTGTGTACGTTGTCTTCCCTTTTTCTAGCTTCCTTTTCTGTCGTTTGAAAACGTTTACACCAACATAAAATTTGCCGGGGATTGTAATAACAACTCAGCAAGCCAGGCGTTGTGTCTCTAAGATCCGCTTTTCAAATGTTCTCTGTCTCTTTGTGTAAAATTGAGCACGATTATCGTGCACGCTTAAAAGTGGTAGTACTCTAAATTTATTTTCCTTATTTCCTTCCATTAAGTGCATTGATCATGATTCACTTCTCAAACTGATTACTGAAAGACGTATAAATTTTTGAAACTAAATTTAATTTTCTGTCGTGTAGATTTATTTTGATTTAAATATCACTATAATAACGTTTTTCGTTGAAACAGGCCGTTTTGGGCACGACCTCTTAAAGTGAAATAAGCGCAACTTTGTAACGTTTTTTTGCTTCTTTGGTAGACTCGTTGTGGCGCTTCATGGCTTGAATTATTCCTGACGAACGATGTAAATATGTTTAAAACTGGGTCTGAATAGTTTTACGTTTTACTCTTTACTTAGTTTTGCCCGGTATTTAAAAGATTCAAAACGCTTAAACTTTGCTAATCTGATAGAAATCGCGTAACCTTTATGGCAGCTTCAAACTGAAAAAATGTCTATATGTCTATATAATATTTACAAAACTCTGCGTCCATCAAAAGGCGAACGCGAAATTCGTACCTTCGTAGAAGGATAGATTTGTCGAAGCCTCAATTTTCGAATAATGTCAAGGACGCAGAGGAAAGAGAAATTCTACAATTATGTAGCACATGTGGCTGTTCGTGTCAGTTGCTATATTCAGCAGAATCTTCAATAAGTGTGATAAAGGGCATGGGCGACTTATCTTCCTCAGAGAAACTTAATCTTGGTATCAGAAAACATGGCGCAGTACATAGATAACTCCAACTTGAATAGCACTACCGAGATAAAGCCATGCTTCTCAAATTTGGTTATCTCACAACTTGTCAACGGTGAAGTCGAAATATTTAGTTAGCAGAGTTATGCTAGGTAACATATGGCCACTGTAAAGTTTTTCGAGCCGTTTATTTTAAAGGACGACTATAACAGTAAAGTGAAGAAAGAGGACAAGACAGTGGTAAGAGTATCGACATTTTCAGGGCAACTAGAAAGGTTCTAAAATTATCCGTTATTTCAGACATAATTGGGTCTTACGGCTGTTGTTTATTAGGTCGTCAGACTACTGGCGTCTTTCACTAATTACATTGAAATGGTGATTAATATCTATTTCACTAGAACTATATAGATATCCGAAGTTATTCAAATTAGTAATCTCTTAAACTAACACTGTATGGTTACAATTAGAGTTTATCAATCGAGACATTAGCGCCAAGAATTTAGAGCCTGTTCTTACGTGATACTGAGGTAAGTCTAAGTTCGCGAAAGACTCGAATATCTTCTATTCATCATCTGGAAATCAAATAATCAGCGTTTCCAAACAGTTTGTGGAAATATCAAATTAGAGCTAAGAGCCGATAATAAACATCGAAAGCTCTCGGGCGTGCAGGAAGGGAATAATCCAAACAAAACCTCTTGTCTTATCACTGAAAATCAACATGGCCCCTCCTTGGCAGTATTTAGAAGATTGTCAAAGGTGTCATAATTGATTCAATCACATTGAACTATTCAAGACTTAACTTTAGTTGAGAGCTGATGTTTTGTACTTAGAAATTGAATGTATGGCTTGGTGGAAGTCTTATTACCATATCATTATCTTCGAAAGCACATCGCTTGCTTCAATTACCTCTCAATTACCGGTTGCATACACAGATGGAAATTGCTTCCCGAACAAGCCGATAATAGAGACACGTAGTAATTTGTATTTGAAAAAGCTCTAATTGATTTCCATAAAATTTTGTTTTCCTTTAAGATCCGATACTATCGGTTGAAAGCCCCCCGCTGACGTCTACTATTTGTTTTAAGGATTAGAGCAAACAATTAGGAAATACTTGTTTCCTTAGAGCTTTGATTTTTAGAAAACAAAAAATGTCTTTTGAGAGAGAGCCGAGATGTTTCCAGACTTAAATGGTGGTGTTTATTTTCAAAGGGAATACGGCCGTGAAGGAAATAAAGGTCGCGCCGTCGCTCTCTTTCGTGACTTTCGTCACCGGATGAAAGAAGATTCCCATCTCGAAACCATCCCATTACTTTTCTTTAAGTACCTTGCATATTAATCCTAATTATCAGACAAGTGGTTTTGGTTTTGAAGCTAGAAAGGCGGTACTTTTGGATAACAACTTCAAACCGACAGTGTGGGCACGTCAGACGAAATTATTTTGCAAATGCCTCGGAGGCAGTTCCAGCATGTTTGCAGAATTATCGAAGCCACCACGCCGACAGAAACAATAGGACTACCAAGCCGTAAATTGGTTTTAATGCGAGCCAATGGGAACAATTTAGCAGTTATCAAATCTTTTAAAGATGACACCCTGCGCGTCCTGTGGTTGGCTGCCATTTATCAACAACAAATTTGCTTGATAATGACACAATTATCTTATGCCCTATTAGGCAGGGTCCAATATTCGCGGACGTCAAACGGGTGAAATGGCTGTTCACAGCAGGTTCTCTTCAGTTCCGAACTAAAGCTACGGACGGCAGAGCAACTAGGCATTCCAGGGACGACACGCAAACGAAGAAGCCTTTTGTGCTAAAGAAAATCGAACTGCGATCCACTCACAAAGCCATGGAGGAAAGAAGGCCTGCCACGGCTAGAGGCATATCTTTCAGCGTTGAGTCGCTTATATCCAAACCAGAACAAAATGGCGACAGTCCGTCAAATTCATCCCGCACTCCAGGGTTACCGATTAACTTTTCTGTTGAAAGGCTGTTGGATAAACAAGATGTTAGGGGAGGAGAAGCTGTAAGAAGCGCTGAACCGTCTATCGATTCGACTACTGAGAGCAAAGATACTAATGAACGCGTGGAATGGACAGAAGACTTTCCTTGGATGCATTCTACTAGATATGACCCTCCACCTCGTAAGTCAAAAATACCACTCGTGTATGAAATCCTATTTTTGGTTGTATCTCAATTGACCAAGTTTAATGCTGTAGAATTATCGGAACTATTCCCCCTTGTCCGATAGAAAGGAGATATTTTTCCGGGACTTGCTTTACTGACTACTCAGAGCGTGTCTTAACAGATCTTGTGTATGAGCTATACGAGTCACCCAGTACTCCGCACTAATCCTCCTTTCGGGGCTTCTCTTTCAGGGGTTCGCCCACGACTTAGTCCGACGAAATGCCAACTCAGGAAGCACAAGACTAATCGTAAACCGAGAACGCCTTTTACAACTTCACAACTCCTTGCATTGGAAAGGAAATTTCGACAAAAGCAATACCTCTCGATCGCTGAAAGAGCGGAATTTTCTGCCTCTTTGAACCTTACAGAAACGCAAGTTAAGATATGGTTTCAAAATCGAAGAGCGAAAGCTAAGAGGCTTCATGAGGCTGAACTAGAAAAACTCAAACTGGCGAGCAAGCCGTATTTACCACCAAGGTTTCCATCGAGTCTTGGACCAAGCTCCGTTTGTTGTGAGCCTTCGCCTTACGGTCCTCACTTCGCTTTTCAGTCTTACGCGCACGTAAATTTGCCGAATTCACACTTCGGACAAGCTGTAGGTTACTCACACAGGAATCCTTATGGCCCTCCTCAAACTTTTCACAATTTTATGTACCACTAGACTAGTTGGCAAGTAGCGACATTTTCTATTACATATCTGTTTAGTTAAACTCTTTTAGGTTGTATTTTATTTTTTTATCTCAGTGATATTCCTTTTTTTTTTTTTTCATCGAGTTTGCTCGACTAGCAGATTGGAATGGATTTTTTAAAAAGAATTTATCGGTGCTTGTGCTACAGAGTGAAATCCTTAAAGAAAATGATAATTTCATGTATTTTTTTATATTATATGAAATATATGGACGACTATTGATAAGTGAGCGAGAGTCTTGTGGAAACGTTTTAAAAGAGAGATTCTGGTTTCAGGCAATCAATTCATTTCAGGTTGTTGTGAGAGCAATTATAAAGACATCAAGCACGTGTTTTTGAAACAATTTCCGTAAAATTGCATTGACATTGAGACACACAGCAAACCATTATGTGAGACCCTAGCAGCTCACTCCTTGACGATGAAAACAATGCCTTTGTAATTATTTAACCGCCCTATTAATGGGAAACACCTCTCGTGCAACCCTGTCGGAAGGAAAGAATAGGCGTACAGCTAATTTAAGGCCGTATAGCTTCTCAGTATTTTTTTTCCCAGAGAAACTGGTTGTCATAGGGTTGTACCTGCTAAAACTTGTGAAAAGGCCCTAATCATCTTGTTTTCGCTGGTGGGGCAAGTTAACTTTCGTCGTCTGTTCCGACGTTAGGTGTTGCCACGCTTCTTAGCGCATAAGAAACGTCCGGTAAGAAACTGGTGGCCTTGTTTGACATAAATGAGTGGCTGCACTTATCAGCTTAATGCTGTTATTTATTCAGCCACCAGCGATAGTTACACATGAAACACCACTTCTAAATCGAAGTGAATGAAGATTTTATTCCCAAGTAACTTACATATTCTGTGTAAATATAACAGAAATAATCTATTGTAACATATGAATTGGAATAAAATTATTCTTTGTAGTAAGCTCCTCTCTTATTTTCGGGATAGCTCAATAGAACCACTTGTGCTGGTGCCACACTGCTTCCCGTTAAATCCCTCCTACTTCTGCGAATATCTTCAACCTGAAAGATCCAAACAGTTGGCGCAGTACTTCATAAAGCTACCTGCCGATGGCCCTTGGTAAATGAACACACCTACACAGCTTTCATCCATATGGTGTTCATTAGAATATAACAGATGAGAACGCAATGTCGCTCTGTGATAAGAAAACCAGACTTTTATTATTTGCTTCTTGAAAAAGTCGTCACTCAAACGACAGCTTAGACATGTGTCTCTCTCAAGAATCTGGCACAAGATCGTTTACGCTTCAAAATTTGGCTTATCAAGCCTCGCCATAAATTTTTGTGGAGTGTTTCCTGAAAAAAGAATTGACATGTTGGCTTGTGCTACTTTTTAGGTGATTAATAATTTGATGGAACGAGAGGGTTTCTCTTGCTCGTGGTTAGCGTGTTAAAGTTTATCGTTGTGTCTGACAGGAGACTTCGCCTTGTTTCATGCACCTTTTAGCTTCCTTTGAAGTTTGGTTTATATTTTTTTTCACGCTAGTATTAATGGCTCTTACACTGTAGCACTATTTTACCACTCTTAAATGTTATTTGTAGAGGTGTTAATTTTCTTGAAAAACTTTTTGAATAAAAGACAAGGGTTTATAATCGTAATGCATAGAAAGCCACTTTTCCACCAAGACTAACTTTATTTGGTAAGCAGATGATAATTTGTATGCCTTCCTTTAACAAACTTGTGTGTCGAAGAGTTCTCATTCTCAGTACGAAATTATGACTTTTTAAAATAACACTTGTTAATCTAGATGGAATTTGAAATCAATGTCGAGCATATTGTAGCGTAAAATTATGTGCTTGTTTATCCTTTCAAGCGAATTAAACACTTGCATTGAGACCGAGGGACTGAATTATTTTTGACGTTTTTTCTTTCGACAATCATTTAATGATAAACACTTAATGGATTTTTTTATTTACATTTCGGTCAGCTGGAATTCGCTCGTGGCAAGTTTCTATCCTTGTAATAAAATATTAACATGTTTTTTGAGTTCGTGAATTTAGGATGAAGTATGTTTGTATCTTACGACAGATAAACTTTTCATTATTCTAGTGGTTTACTTAGGCTGATGAAAATCTTTCAAGTGAACCAATGTGAAGTACATGGTCCACTTAAGGAGAAATTATCTTGTGTTTACTTAGCGAATAAATATGAAAACGCTACTTATCTTGGACAAATTACATACCAATTAGTACTCAGCGGGTCTCTTGAGAACGCCTGGCGTCTCTGTTTGTAAAGTGATTCATTAATAAGCAATTTTACAAAAGGCAAACTAATTAAAAAACGCTTCTGTCGGTGCTTTTTGTGATTCGTTTCAGAACCACTTAAAAGAAACTGGAATAACTTCAAAATGCGAAGGCGGTCCTGAAAGATGTTCAAATTGAACTCCTTGAATTGCGAATACAATAGATGTAGTAACGACAATGTGGTGAAACTGATGCGTATTCAATTGCAAATAACGCTAAAACGGCATCGTTTAGACAAAGACACTGCCCTGTTTGCGCAATTTGTTCTCATTCGTAAGACCTAAATGAAACATAGCGGATTGTTTATGGCAAAATATGACGGCTCGAGACCCAACGGTTTCATAAAGTACCCCCTACTGTTCAGCAAATCAAAATCAATATATCAGTTTTGGCCTTTCAAGTCTCACGTCATCAAACAATTCCTTTTTTTGGGGGGGGTCAGACAATCCGTTTCTCACAATTAAAGAAGCCAAGTGATAGATTCTCTATTGTAACTTAAAGGATTTTAGAGAATGTCAGGTTTGTAAGCGCTTCTTACAGTTCACCATTTGGCCGAATAATAATGCGCATCACACGCTTCACTTAATCGCGGCAGCTTTTGATATTATTATCACTTTAGCCAGAATTATTTTCCAGTCTGTCTCCGTGATATTGTACCACGGTACTTATGTAAAGCTGTTTCTAAGAGGAGCTAATTGCTTTATACGTGTGCCAATTGAAAACATTAAGTGAAGGTAAGTTCTTTATTTATGAATTATTGCGATATGTGAATCTTGAGAAGTAAAATCAGACAGCAATGTGTCGCTACAATTGTTGGAGGATTATATTTTAAAAAAGAGACAACAAGCTCATTTGTTTTGATTGCTTCTTTGGTCAGCATTGATTGTGATTTTCATGCTTCAGTAATGACTGGAAGTGTTTTTAAAAGAACCGATTATTCGACAAACGTGACTGACGACATGAAAAGGTTTAATTTTGAATAGACTCAGGAAGTTTCCACGACAAGAGGACAAAAAGGCACCGTGAATTTATAAGAGGTCGCCATAAATGTTCGACGGACCATAATCGTCTATTAAGGAGTTACAATAAAGGCGATCTTTTTCAGTCTTGAACCTGCATAGATGAGCTCGTCGCGAAATCCACAAACAAAGGTTTATTGTCTAAAGCTGTCACCTTCACAGTGTGACCCAAAGCGCAAAAGGCGAACTGGGAAAGTTGTTAGATCCTTGCTGTGGTGCTTTATTAAGGAAGCTTTAGCTTTCATATTTGAGGTCTTAAAGAAGCAAACGGAAAGTAAGGGTACTTCATCTTTATTTCGTATGTTTGTCAAATTTCCGCTAAATACCTGCTTTGACGTGCTACTTAACTAGCAGAAACAAAACAATAACTTTAAAAAAGGCGTTACTGGTTGTTTCAAGCGAGGAGGCCTTGCAAGTGATTTGTGACAACAATTCTATCGCGAACAAAAGAGTGAACGATAAAAGATGTTTCAAATGGATGAATAGTGATTTGGAGTATCCTCGTTAAAAAGGCTGTGGCGAGGCAGAAAATCTATCATTACTTAGCGCTGGGCTGCTTGTTTATTCAATTTGAGGTTTAAGTGTCGTGGTAGTAAAAGGATTGAATTGCAACTGCATTGGAAAAAATATGTCCTTCAAGATTTTCTTTTTTTATCTTCTTATTTATCATATTTTTTATAAAAAAAAGAAAACCGCTATGCTAGTTGCTTCTTTATGCAGGTGAATTTAATCATCTGAGAAAAGTTATCAATACAAGTGGCTTCGCTCTCGATTAACTTCATTTTCCTCACTTTGCAAGGCATTCATTGGGTTTTAATTCCCTCTTAGTTGGGTGGAGACACATAGTAATGGACTCAGGGTTAAAATCCTGTGAAGTCTTAATCTCAGCTCTAGTTTGGATGTGAGTAACTACTTTTTCTAGAATATCATGCCACCTCCTTAGAGCCCGTCGCCTTGTGCGTAACAGACAAGTATTACTTTGCTTATTACTGGCGATTTTTGTCGGCAGCGTTCATCATTCGTCGGCGATTCTTATCGCCTTAGCTCATTTTTGGAGCTAAGCTGATAGCCCCAATCTCAAGCGTAAGACCAGGATTTAAAATTTGCACACCTCAAAATACAAGCGAATAGAGGAATGTTATCCTTTTCAGTTCTTACTTCTTGTTTCAATCTCAGTTTCAATATCTTGTTTACAACTTGCCGATTTTTTTCCATACTTTTGAGGGTGGAATAGCTCCGTTTTATTGTGGATATTCGTGATAGGAGGAAGAAGTATCGATATTCCCGGCTACTTTTTATTGTGGTCGAATGGGTCACCTGTTTAAGTAACGCCTAGTGTCCAAGTGTCACCTTTACTTCCAGTCGGGAGCTATCTCTCTACCCTTAATGTCCAGTGTTCAATTTTATGAAAATTTAGTCATAGTAATGAGCTTACGAGACCGAGAAATAGAGATAGTTTTTCTGACAATTACAGTATTCAACCCTGTCCCGTGATAAGGTAAACTTTCTTGGATCTCTCATTTTACAATAACGGACACTAAGTCTGCATATGCCTAGTTTTAAGTTTTCCTACGGTGTTTCATGTATTACTTCTGTCGCGTTCCCAACTTTACTTATCATTGCACGTTAAGAAACGATTCTTTTTTACAAGTTTGAAGAAACACAACAGATTTCTTGTAATGTGACACTATTAGGATAATCCAACAATACAACAACGATGCTTTAAATTGTTGTACTCATCTACTATAAATAAGGCTCAAGAGATGAACTTGATATGAAAGAAAAAAAATAGGTGTTAAAAGGATTCAAAAAAAGTCGAGAAACAGGATAAAATTGTTTACGCTTTTTATAGGATTTGAATTTCACAAAAACATCATTTGTGCCTACAGACAAAGACTTCATGAAGTTTTAGTCGACAGGTTTGTTAATAATAGTTGATGGAACACTTCAAATCTTGCTACGATATTACCCGTCTTATGTCTCATTTATTTACCTTTTTTGTATCGCTATACTGAGAATTTTATTCTGGCTGGTTAGTTCTGAGGCAGTTGTCAAGAAAGCTATATTTTGTCATTGTCTTAATAACCTGTTGCATTGTTCACCATTTAGTGGCAAATAAATTACTCTTAATATTTCCCAGTGTGTTTCTTGAAGGCTTCTTTACCACAAAGTCTCGTGATTTGTCTCTCTCCCTCTGATTCTTGTTTGAGAAAGCGTTACTTTATGCGTGAACCTCTCCATTGACTTCCTAGAAGTGTTTATTCCTCGTCAGAAGCTTTGTTTAGCGACGCAGTAACACTGTCCATCTGTGTCCTCGGCTAAGTCAATGATTCAGATCTATTTCTTTTCTAGCAATCGACTTTTCTGCAAAAAAATCGCCTTTTAGCAAAATTTCTTTTCTCTTTTCCTAACTGTTTTGATTTTTGCGCCAAGTTTGCTACTTATTGTGAAGTGATATTGAACTAAGGGGTAGTCTCCATAACTGTTGACAAAGCGTGAACACATCTTGTAAATTATTTAACGTCAGAGTTGATAACAAAATACCTAGATCATTAATTGATAGTATCAACAGCTGTCAAACCTTCTTATGGTGAATGAGAACAAAACAAGTATGTGGACTGTGAAATTGCCAAAATGACTTCCCTGATGTTTTTAAAATGTTTTGTAACAAACACCTTTTGCGATTTTGATACGACTGTTTTCTGGAGGTTGATCGAATGTCAGTGTTCTCTAAGAAAGCAGGTGCTATTATGTCAATCACAAGGAAATGATTTTAAAATGAAGAAATTTAAAAAAAACTCATTTAATTTGAGACTTGAAAGTAAGGAGAGAATATTGTTAATAGCTGGGGACCTTTCTCCTATTTTTTCCATTCGTTTTTGAAGGCCAAAAATGTAGACGAGCGCATCAGCCACTACCACCAGCAACACGTGCTTCAAGAACGCATTACTCCTGTTTGCTTTTTCTGGACAAAACATAGAAGAAATGAAGTGGACCTGTTTCGTATGTCCATGTTCTATACTATGCTTTCCACATACACAGGAGTGTGGCTAACTTGATGATCACATCTTGCCGATGCTATTCACTTGGTATGCATTTTATGTTAAGTCGTATAGGCCGTGTCTACCATTGGTCTATACCTCTCTTTAATCTAAGGGAACAGGACTTTTAACCGGTTTACAACCCAGGAAAAAAACCCCCCTTAAAGAAGCTGTTGATGGAAAACTGTCTCAATTTCGACTCACATTCTAGAGTAGGAAACGTGAAAGGAACTGCTTGAAGAAATTGCAGCTGGATTTGCATTTATGTAAGATTGTAGCCCGAACGTATCCCTATAAAGCACGAAAAAGGGGAAGTTGTAGAGCGTCATCCTTCGTTTTAAGTTACAGAAACTTGCTTTTGTCTTCCTCCAATGCAACTAAGTACAGACAACGTGACCTGAACGTGAGATACAGAGAATCTGAAAACTAAGTTATTTTTCTTTTTGATCAACTAAACTGTCAGGTTTCTTGCTTACGTTATCCATATGTTTAAGAAATTGCATCTATAATTTCCCATAAGGATTCGATTGTGAACTACTGTTAAATAAATTCCAGCTGCAGTAAGGGGCTACAGCTCCGCGTGGATTGCTCCATACACACTCAAACACTCTTTGTGATGAAACGTTTCATGTTGTATCCTTTTCTTTGCTATTCTCGATTTGGTCCACTAAAAAAGGCACTGTGACTGATGAAATTGTAAAACACAGATTGAGACCGTATTTTTCCCGATTTGACAGATCACCGAGGTTGTAATTTAACTATGTTTTCTAAAAAATAAAAATTTCATCAATAGAGATTGTCTAATTATGACGTTGATCACGAATGGCTTTACCCACCATTATCAGCCACCTGTTTTACTTCTTCTGTCCACTTCAATCTGTCATGTGTTGGGGAGAACCTACTGTCCTCTGCGTATTTTTTTATTCTTGTACAGGCAAGATATACATTTGTTAAAGAGGTTTTGAGTAAAAATAGCCATAGGTTGAATTCGGTTTGAAGGCCAAATCACAATAGAAGTGTTTCGCAAGATTTCGAAATAAGAGCCCAGCACATGGCATAATTTTTACGCGGCAGTTGTCATACACAATGCTCACTCGTAACAGCTGATCGTCGCTTTCCATTTTAAATTCCTGTTCACGAGTCTCACTGGTTACGACACAACAATTTATAACACAGTAGGATATGACAGGGTCAAGCTGTGACTATCCAAAATAATAACCAACTAAAGCAAGGCACTGTTTAATTGATCCATTTCCAACACAATGCACAGAAAAAGAGCATGAGTATTTCAAATGGCCACGAGTGAACCCTTATCGCCTCAAAGGATTTCTGATATACGGTCAATTCTTCGTCAGTACTTTTTCAAAAGAGAGAGGAGAATACTACAGTCCTTTATTCTTTTTTATATCTGTGGCCTCTTTTTAATAAATTCCATGTGCTTCCTGGAGATTTTAATTTCAGCGTTTCCTCAGTCGTTTCCCAGTTCCAGCAAGCTGTACACAAACCGTTTCTCTGATTAGTCCGTCTAGCTCGGATCAATTGTTTTTTTGCCTATACTGCTAGTGTGATAATATTTCACATAGTTTTGTAGATTTACATCGGCTGCTAGGACGAAATAAACTAATTTTAAGCGCTGCTTTTTGTCTCCAGTTTTCTTCCAGTTTACGAATTTTCCCTCCCAACCATTGTAACGTATTACTTATCTTGGCGAAGGAGTAATTAAGGTAACTGCTGAACAGGGAGGGTAACTCAACGTTATCACTTCTGCCGACACAAGAATTTGCAAGTGCGGAGTTTGTCTTTGATATTTGCGTCTGTGCTGTACTTCGAATAATCCTGTCAATTTTGCCTTTCGTTACTTCCTGCCTGAAGTCTGTGAAGATAAGGACACTAAATTGTCAAGCTCGTGTTGTAACTCTTTGGCAGTTCGCAAGTATCATTAAGTCAGTGTTTTCGACTTTTCCTTTTCAATAATTGGCTGGTTACAGGTCAGGTATTCATAGAAACCCTTAGAGAACCTTTTATTAAATCTTTTCAATTGTCCCTCCCCTTCATGGTAACCAGCTCTCTATTTTGTTTTTTCATAAAAGCTTTAATACAACCACAAGCCAGGTTCCGCTTATTTCAGAGACGTCAAGTGAAGAAAAGTCTCGCTCTAAGCCAGAGTCAAATAATGTTGATATGATAACATGAAAACGATGTTATTCAAGCAAAAGATTACTTCTAGTGCCACGTGGAAATTATGATGCGAAGAAGAAGTCGCCTCAGGCTTTACTGAAAGTTGACCGGAAATTTTCAAAGATTTTATCCCTGTAAACCACCAGCACTAAGTCGAGAAATCTTGAACTGCAGGTTTTTTTCATGTGCAGCTGGTGATTTTCCACTTCGCAGGAAAACAAGAAATGTTTTTATTTCGAATTGTTATCTTCTCTAAGTTTTTCTTACGAACATGTCTAAATTATTCGCCAATTTGTTCTTTGGCATAACTATCATTGCACTCGAAGAATCCGTCGACTGTTGATGGCTTCTTCGATTCACTTGATTTTTTATACAACCTTTAGAAAGCTCGTCTTTTTTTTTTTTTTTCATTTCAGCTTTTGTGCAGAATTATTCATAAGTATGTTTCAAGTATTCGTTTATTTCTATAACTTAGGAAAGGCAAACATTTTGAGAGGATTTGCTTTCGAGTTGCCGTCAGTTTCAGTTCAGATTAATAGAGACAACTTAGCTTTATGCACCAAGGGCATGTAAACTGCATAGCCTTTTCACGGTGCAGTGAAGATTGAGAATGCACAATGGATCATAGGTGACAACTGAGATCTATTAACTTTGTTACCTGTCTCACTATTTTCGACTTTGGAGGTGGAATTAGTCAAGGTCAACACGAGTTGGATGCCCTTCGATTTCACGTTCACGCTTAAAGCAAATATGGTTTTTATTATTCCACGAAATGCTGGTCGGAATTCTCTATCAACCTTAAATTCCATTCGGTGGCTATTATGATGTTATCGCCTGATAATGCTTATAAACAGATTGAGCCGACAGACGTTGTCCTCAGTTTAAAGAGGCGCCGCAAGGGCAGCTTGGCCTCGTTGCTGATAAACACATTGGCCTTGATCGGAAGAATGAGATTAGATAGACATTTGCATAGCACTTAAGATTTATAAAGATCTAATTAGTTGTTGTGACAGCCAGAAGAGGATTATATTGTTTTTGAATGGCCTAAGAAATTTACGGAAAGGAATCTCGTCAAAATCCGTTGACTCTTCCAGATGATTTGTAGCGGTATTCTACAAATCCTACTTGTGGGAAAATAATTAAATTTCCAGGCTTATGACTAAATGTAAGTTTGTTTTAAAATTGTATTTTTAGCCACGTGCATATTTCCGGTGTAAGAGCTATGTTACATTATCTGTTTTGTTTTGGAAGTGGCCTTGACTTTGACTTCCGAGCGGACGCAAATTTCTGAGCTATTTTCCGGTCTTATGTCGTTTAGAGTTATGCTATAACATGACAGAAAAAGCAAAGGTTAGACGCTTATCTTAATCACAGCTTCCACTGAAATAGGTTAAATTCTTTGAGAGTGAAAAGCTTTAAAGAAGCACTACTCCTTTTCTATATCGAAATTGTTCCTTCTTCTAGATTTAAGGGTATTTAAAATTTAGTCGCCTTGCTGAAACAGATTTTAGTTTATGCAGGTGCTCTTAAACAGGGAAAGTTCTAACCTGTGACGGTACCCGTGAGGACAGCTGGCTGAAGAGGTCATACAATCTGTGGAACAATCAAGTTGTTTATTAAAGTTATAGGGGTATCATTGGTCACACGTTGATCAGTACTGCTATTTCCAAACAGTCTCTCGCCTGTACAACGACAAGCAGAGATCTTTAGGTTCTTAGACAAGAAAGGAAACAAGTGCAGAAGGCAAAATCTAGACAGACATTTACGATTTCTCGAAAACCGTTCTGTTAAAAACGTTTTTAACGCTCGAAAAGAACACCAATACGTGCCATCAAGATCCACCCTCTTCTTAAGTGCGGATTGGTACAAGACAATGAAACGATAATTCGATTTGAGATGTTTTGAATGGTCAATTTCATACCCAAAGAAAATCTGTAGAGATTAGTAATAGTAACGAAAAAGACTGCTAGTAAAAAAGGAGTTATGATCGCCCTTCTAGAAGGATCTTAATGATTTTTATTACGTACAACTTCTTTCACAGTGTAAACTGTAAGGGCTTTGATCCTTCCTGCAACAAAATCAAAGATCTGTCACTGTTTTAGTGAGCAAACATAGATTGATGCGCCACGCCCTATTCACGATGGAAAGATCGTTGATCACGGCAAACACTTTCCCACTCTCTTGTAATAACTGTAGAGAAGAATTCATCATTGCAATTGGTAATAAGATGAACTGACAGAACGACTAAAGTTGTGAAAGAATTTCAATAAGGTACACGTCGAACAAATCCAACGAGGATTAAAGAAATTACTAAATTAATTTTAGAAAATGAAAGTGCTTTTTTATTCAATGCGTGGGGACACCTTTGGTTTTTTGGCCGTAACATCGCCAATGAAGGACTGTTGTTTTTTTTTGCTTTGTTTTGCTTTGTTTTGTTTTTCTGTTACCTTGTCGTTTTAAGTTAGGACAGCTCATTATGAATTTACGTAGCGCGATTCTCCAGTAGCTTTTTTACTGCTCGATTTGAATTAGTTTTTCACTCACCCATGTCCTCTTTTTGAATACTCTTTGCTGTAGCGATTAAAGAGCTATGATCCGACTTATGCTATAAATATCAGTTTTTCCTCTCCAAATCGTGATGTATTAAGAGTGCTTGCTAAAATAGCTACCATAGGATAAGCTGGTGTGTGAGTCTTAATCCCTAAACAGGTTTAGGAGGGAAGATTATTCATCATCACTGCAAAAACGTCCCATTCTGCTACGACGGACTTACCTAGTCGGGTGGTGTCGGCTGTATTTTCTGTCAACTTGTCAGCTGCCCTTCCCTTTTCGTACAGCTATGTTAGCTAGTTAACGTTTAATGAAAAGGTTAAATTGAAAAAAATTGTTGATACCAGTGTCATTCTTTCTCCCCACAACCCCTAAATTAGAAAGAATCTTTTCAGTTATTCAAAGTTGCATGGTAACAGCAATAAGCCACCCCCCTCCCTTGCTCTTGAACTGAACAACGTTACCATACTGTAAATACACAATCACTTTCATTATCGTAGAAGGTAATCGCTTACAAATCCTTCAGTTTTTTATTGCCCTCGTAGGTATTGTATTTTCTCTCAACCAACAATGAAATGGACAGGTGCATACATCTAACTAACTTGGCAATCGATGAGTACATCAACGTTACCTGCAAACAGTATTTATTACTCAATAATGTCACGAGTGTGACATTAAAGTGTATACGTACATTGGAATTCTTTTGACAAAGGCCAGTGTCAGCTGCCTAGAGGTGAACACGCCGCATCACAGTGTGTGATCTATGAAAATTAATGAATGTTCGATTCTATAGTTAACTCTCAATTTTGAACACTGACACAGGTGTGGTTGACACTGTTTTTGTCATTGTTTCAAAATGATGGACGAGTGTTATTTGATGGGGTTAAAAGTTGATGTAAGTTTATGTTACGATTTAATGTCTTTGTTCCATGAGGAAGCTATATCTTTAAGGAATCGTTCTGCGAATTTAATCAACTAGTTTATGACGGCAATAATCTTAGTGCAAGTGGTTGCTTAGGAAACTTTGTAATGTCTTGACCCCTGTGGCGAGAAAATGTAAACTGATGTTTTTCTAACAGCTGCTACCATGTTCATTCAGTAGGCTCATTGTTGTTCATCGTAAGGCGCGCGAAGGAATTTGATTCGCTAGTATAGATTCAGTCACATGTCGATGTCCGCTTTACCCTTTGATTTTCGTCGAAAAGAGTACAGGCAGATATTCTATCTTTGTGACGACGGGGTAACGCTTTGATAAGTATTTCCTAAAATTCCTCTGAAGTGGCGCGCGTACATATTTGGCACCTCTAAAACTGATAATCTGTGGCATGATTAGAGATGGAAAGTACTTCAGTAAACCTGAATGCTGATCCATTTGAGTTATGCATATCAAGTATACCCAGCGAAAATTAGAGGACGGAGAGGGAGGCTTCTGACCGTTAAGTGGGATGTGCCGTCAATTCGTCTTCGCATTTTGAAAGTTGTATAATCTGAATACTGAAAACTTAAGTTAGAGAGTGGTACCGTATGGATTTCAAATAATCGCGCGGTGTTTTGTTAAAGTTCGAGTAGTTGGTATTGGCCGTGAGCAAATTTTTTTCAAATGAAGTATTGGTTGGAGTTAAATGGATGGTTTCCAATAGAGTTAAGAGAGTTTATAAAGGAGGAACTGAACAAGATATATCTCGAGACCCACGCGACCCATCCGTTTTCGATAGAAAATGAGGCACAAAAAGAAGCAGAAACAAAAAGGGTTGGATGCATTGTGTAATTGTCATGAAATCTTTATTACTGAATACCTTCTGGATGTATTTTTAAGTACTAAATAATTTTTTCAGCGTGTTTACATTTCGTGCGAGAATGATACGTGAGTTATTGTATTTCCTAGGGGACCTTATTTCCCTTGAACAATGTTGACTTACGCTGAATCAGGATTTGTTAATATGTGGAACACCCAGTCCTTTAGTAATGCCAATCTTGCGTACACGCCATAATAATTTGGCTTTGCACAACTGTATCCCCAGCTGGTATCTCCCATCAGATACCACTTTCCGTTATCTTCACACACCAAGGGTCCCCCAGAATCGCCCTGACAAGCATCTATCCCTCCTTCCGGAAATCCTGCACATAGCATCTCACGCGTGATTTTGCTGGCTTCATACGAACCATTTTTAGTGCATTCCTTGTTCGAAACCAACGGAACTTTTGCCTCTTGTAGTTCATCGGGTGATGCTCCTCCTGGTTGAAGTGTTCCCCACCCTGTTATCCAGCAGTCGGCTCCTGGTGAAAATTCAATGTTGTCATCAGGAAGGCACACAAGACCCACACCGTTCATAAGTATTGCAGGACGATCCAAATGAATAAGAGCGACATCGTAGTTGTAATTTGTTACGCTGTTGTACTCGTGATGGAAATAGATCTTTTTGATGCCAAAGTCTTGTTCCGAACCGATCAACAGTGAAGTATTTTTGTAATGTGCACCCAACCTACATCGGTCATGGAACGAACATATATTTAGAGACGTTAAATGTAGGGCGACTATGGACTACGGAGGAACGAAAACTTCGACCGAGATGAGTGACATGCATGTGAGCAGAGCGTAGTCGGCGAATTTCTCATACTTTATTGAGGGAAGGTACGGAGTTGTACCTGATGTTTGAACAAGAGAAAGGTTTGGGTCAGAACATTGACTAAGGGGTTGCTTTTCTACATCATGTTAACGATATCACCATATTCAGAGCAACTTGAAGCGCTTTTGAACATGAGAAATGCAAGCATTGTTTATGGATAACTCAGGGTTACTGATTTTGACCTCCACATACGCAGCAAGATATATGATTTTCTCCTCGCCCAAACCAGGTGCATCTTCCGTGTTCATTCCGAACAGGCGAGACCAAAACCATTGTACTCTCCTTCAAACCAAATTACAAATTCTATTTTTCTGTATATATTTTGGGCCCACCAAAAAAATAGAACGAATGTATATTGAACATTCTCACAATGTGAAAAAAGAAAACCAGAGCAAGCTTCTTTTGTAGTTACTTCGCGCTCTTTTCGTTCTCTGTGGTAGATATTCTATGATTTCACTCGTTCTGTACTCAGCC
Organism: Pocillopora verrucosa; assembly: GCF_036669915.1. Taxonomy (NCBI): domain Eukaryota; kingdom Metazoa; phylum Cnidaria; class Anthozoa; order Scleractinia; family Pocilloporidae; genus Pocillopora; species Pocillopora verrucosa. The sequence goes on from NC_089312.1 coordinate 12,699,582, forward strand.
CTGTGCGAAAGAATAAGAGGGCTTGCGTCCATCGGTAGCCCTCAGTCACCATATCCTTAAGTCCCTATTAATCCAGGATTGAAAAGTATTTTTTGCGGTCGCTTGGTTCTCCCCAAGAACGCTTCTTTCACGTAACAGGGCTGATCAGATTTTTATAAGCCCTGAAGCAATTTGCTTCGTTTTGCATGTGATCAACATACCTGACCATGTGAGTTGAATAATCATCTCCTCTGATACTATTGACACAATGGGCAGCAGTCAAAACCCAATCGTGCAGCACCAGTGATCCTCCACAGAACTGCTTCCATTCGCCGGTGTCTTTTTGATACATGAGCATTGCTTGCCATGGCCAGGAGTTTGGTGTGGCTATAGCGCCTCCGACTATGCGCGTATGCGGTTTAACACCACAAAACGGTACAACTGGGAAAAAAATAAAATGCACTTAAAAATATTTCTTTCCTCCAGTGACCATAAGAAAAATTCTTCTTGTGAAAGTGCGTCCTCCCGTTTTCAACAATTCAAAGTTCTAAGAGGTTTTAACCAATAAAAATGTAATGGATCTACTTTACCTGTTGTGCTAAAAACCAGGAAGAACTCAAAATTGATATCCAAGACTGCAATATTTCAGAATTCTAAGACATTTCAGCCAATAGCAATGTAATGTAAATTGATTGGTTTGGATCTAATTTACCTGTTGTGCTAAAACCAGGGAGAATTAGCATCCCAAGGCTATCATTGCTAGTAACCACTTCCGCTCCAAGTAACCTTCAAGACAGCCAACAGTTCAGTGAACTTAGCTTGTCAGTCTCATTTTATCTCTTGTCCCATGGTTATCATTCTACTATTTTTGATTACGTCAGTATCATAACAATAACTTACATGGTGGGGTAGGGACAGGCGTCGGTTGAGGAGGCTGCAGTTGCGCTGAAGGGGGGTTTATGTCGCATTTATTCGTGTGTTCGACCATGATATCATCAATGGCAATGTCACCCATGTATCCAGTGCCAACGATGCCTTCAAACACAATCTGCGCGTTGAACAGTAAGTTAAACTCAGTTGGTAGTTACACATAAAGTTAGATATCATCAATGATTTGCTCCTACATGCAAATTGATATCCATTTGATTTAGAAGACCTCTAACCAGAGATTGAGACTGGTTTTATTGCTGCTTTCGTGTTGAGCGGTGTCTTGTGATGTCACTTTGGAATTTAATTGTGGTTTTTGAGATGGATTCAGGTTAACGGAAATGAGATTTCTGAAATTAAATTGCAAGAGTTCCGACGTTAAAGTTCTAGACGTTTCGTTTTCGAACACTTAATCTCATTTGGACACTAATCGGATCGCAATGTTGCATTCCTTGCTGATACAGAGACAAAGTAAATTTACGCCTGCAAAACACGACGGAGACAACATCAATGAAATTTTAGTTTCACTGCAACCTCCAGGTTCAGTCACAGCAGCGTAAAAATTGTAAAAAGTCTATCATATCTAAGATTTTCCTCCATTAAGATAGGTAATGGTTAAGTGTTCTATCTGTTATGCAAATAGATAGGTCATGAATAAGAGAGATGGCATTGTTAAAGAAACTTTTACGCAAAAGGGTTATCCTGTAATGAAAGTACTCTACACACTTACAAAGTTCTTTTAACTATTTCATCTGTCATAAGAGTTTTTTGTGCATGTAATGAATTTAACTTGTAATTTCTTAAGCTCTTTTCCTATCATGAACTAAATTTACCTTAAAGGTGAGATCTTTTGGTATGCTTAATGGTATTGCAGCATTGTGCCACGCCTCTCCATGGTCCCCATTTAAGCGCCACAAAGGATGTCTGGAACCACTAATGGACTGGGTATATACTGATAGTTCGCGAATATTGAGACCAAACATATGAAAGTAGAAACTAAGACAGTTTCCATCCGTAGCAGATATTTGAGGACTAACCAAATGGGCTGCCTCTCGGTTTAGACGTGGGCTGGATGTCTCGATGTACATGTAAGAACCTGTTCTCGCATAATTAAATGTTATGATTACATTTTTTACAATTGCATTGGACTGGGTTTATCAACAACATCTTAGATGCAAAGCCGCGGCTCGAGTGAGCTTGTGTGATCTTATTTATGTATCGCTTTTATTAGTCGATGACCAAGTTGACAGTAAGTTGCTCGGTCTAGGCCGTATTGGGTAAACGATGATTTTGCGACGACAACAACAACAACAACAATAATAATAATAATAATGAAAATAAAAGTAATGACGATAATAGCTATATGATAATAATAATAATAATGATAGTTACAATAATAAGGATATTAATAATGGTGACAGTAATAGTAATAATAATAATGACGAGTTGATTGATTTAATTTCGATATATTAAGCTGAATTAATGGAGTTTTGATGAGGGTACTCGTAATCAGAGTAAGATAAAAGAGGACTAACTTTGTTTCTTACCCAAAATTAGAAATAATCAAAATTGAAAATTACATGTTAAACATGACCTTTTTTAAATACGCATTTAATTTATTTTTAAATCCTAAATTTAAAATCATATAAAGTTACATTCAACCTTTTATTTTCATACTCGTGTGTTGGTTGTCGAATAAGGGCTGGGGGCTGGTCTGTATGACCGATGCATAAATGGGGCCAAAAGTAAGGGTTGCCTACGCAACACTTGCTGTTCAACGTATGTTTGTTGTAATGCCTGACCTGATCCAGTTGTGTGGTCGCCTAATGGTCCAGTGTTGAAGCTTGTAGTGACTCCTGTGTTGTTAGTCCATTCGAAATCAGAGTTTTGATCGTGAGTATATCCACATAGACCATTCTCAAAGTCGCAGGTACCTGGTGCTTGGATCAAACGCCAAAGTAATAAAAAGAGTGCTACTAAAATTAAGTATTGTAGCCAGGTATCAAGACCTCTTTCGATCAGAAGTATAAGCCTGACTCGCTGTCTAACAAATTCGGTTGCTCTATAGTTTGGTATTACTATCAAGGATCAACGAAACATCTTATTGTGATGGAGTCATAAGAGATCGTTACTAGAAAATCGGATTTGTTGACGGGGCCAAAAAGGAATTTGAGAAGATGCCATTTTCCTAAATGCCCAGACTCGTGGTTAACTATCAGATCAGGTCAGGCTCTGGCCTCTAAGCCACTGAGCACGAAGGCTATTACTCCCTCCATGGCAAATATTGGTCAGGTGAAGGACTGAGTTCTAAAGGAATCGAAAGGAGCCTACCTGCGTTTGCAGTGCAAACGGCTGCCACTTTTAGAAGAAGGCAAACAGAAAACCACATCGAAGCCATTGCGCTGCTCTTGGAAGTCGCAAAAAAATTAGGTGTGATCGTTTTTATATGGCTTAGTGTATAATCACCTGCAGTGTGAGTGACGATGAAATAGCTTTCGTTTATTTTTTACAACAATATAAGAAATGATACCAAGCTCGCCTGATTAAATTCCTTTGTCAATAATGATAACACTGATCATTATGCTTTTTCTTTTACGACACAATAATTGTTTTTACGTGTGCTTTTATTGTTCACCACCTGGAGAAAATTCAACAGGACACAGGGGGTGAATGAATAGGGTAAGTTTCTAAACAAACTGCGGTGCTGCGTTGGTGGGGGAGTAAAACAAGATAATTCAGTTTTATCAACTAAATTGACATGGTAATTCAGCCTCCATGAAGAGTTTATAAAGCTAACACTTCGAGCGTTAGTCTTTCGTCAGACGCTAACCCTTCGCTCTGACGAAGCCTTAGAAACTCTTTATGGTGGCCAAGTTTCATTATCAACTCCGCTAATTTTAAAAAAATTATCTTCAAACAGAGGTGAAAACTGGTTTTTAACAACATGAAGCCGGAATTTTTAACTTCATGAAAAGCAAGAGATTACAATAATCTCTTGTGAAAAGGCATTTCTACAGCACTCTCCAAACTATTGGTGATCTTCCAACTGTCGATTTTCTTGTTTCCTTGGTTTTCGGAAAAGGGGGAAATTCCAGCTAAAGAATTGGCTCACGCACCAAACAACTGAACAAGCTCCACAGTCCAGAATACACAAAGAAACGAGCAAATAACAAGTGATGCAATACCCCTTACTGCTGTACTAACCTACGCAGTTCTTTTTATCCATATAGAACGATCGGTGTTTAGCTCCCCTTATTTGCTTTGTAAGGTAAATAAAATGTGGGAAAACATTGTAAAAATGGAAATAAAACAACTGTTTTGAAAACGTATTCATTGGAAGTGGTACATTAAAAGAGACGGAATAAAAGCTAATAATGAATAACAACAAAATCTAGAAACAAAAAAATAATAGAGTAGAGCACGCCAATGTAAGCTTCATGAGGTTTTTTCTCTTATTAATGAGAAGCCACCGAGAGGCTAATCTTAATTAAACTTTTAACATCCTTAGCTTAAGTTCTTGGCTTGCAATTGACAGAATGTAAAGAGTTATAAGTAATAACATCATGCTAATGATTAAACTCGATACCACAAAAGATCTTTGTTAGAAATACGCATAATGAGTCCTAAAAATAAGTTATTTTGCTATCAAATTCTGTATAAATTGGGCGGTCTTCGTGTATCTTTCGTCAGTCTTGCTGCTGGGTTTGCATATATCAACGTGGTCCACATCAAGTGGTAAAAATTCGCCGACACCTAAATCTATAAAAGAAAATAACATGACTGAAGAGCAACTCGATAATTTATCAAGAAAAATGCTCGAACAGTTTCAAATATACTCATGGATGTCACAGGTTTGATACTACCGCACACGTGAAATTTAAGGTCGTGGGCCCTTTAATCCACACCACATAGAATAGCTCCGCGTCTTTTTTTTTTTCTTTATTCCGGACGTTTGATCACTGAAGTTGGGCCTCTTTAGGCAAATTTACAAATGTCACAAATTTCACACATACTGCACTGTGTTATGCTTCCAACCCTTCAAGGGAAATTGAAATGGCTCCAATTGTTTTGGAATTCAAGTTATCGATAAATGCCGGAAATAAGGCGAAAATTGTGACTAATGCGTTTCTAGTCATACTTTACATTTTGAGCAAATTTTAAGACAGAATAGAGAATTGCGAACCTTACAGGATCCACGATAAATAAATGTTTCCAAAACTAAAGGAACGTGAAATGGACTCAAAGTCGTAAATTTTACACAACAGCGAAAAAAGGGAAAAATGCAAAACATCAACAAAAGACAAAGACAAAAAAAAAAAAGCATGCTGCTGTTTCAGAAAGGGGTCAATGTCCTGAGCTATAGTGGAGTTTGTTTAACCTCATTACGAACTGACAAACATGGTCCGAGTAAAATTATACAAAAATTGAGCCGACGGGCAACGAAAATTGCTTCGAGTTAGTTGCTCTGTGGGCCAAATTACAGAAAATGGCTGAAATCTAGAAGAGAGAGGTTTTGTTCGGGTTAGCGAAGGTTCACGTTTCGAAGGACCTGAGTTATGAAGGTTTGACTGGTTGGATACAAAACTCAAAACTTGACCGGTTACCAACCTGCAGAGTCATTAGTAACAAGTATTGTTTGTAACATCCATGACAGCTTCACTGGCATAGTCTCTCCAAAGCTTAGTAACTTGACTGGATGTCGCTGGACCAAGGAGAGAAAATTTTCATGAAGAGTGGCCAAAAATGGTGATTCTAATTTGGAGAAAAAAGAGGTTCCTAACATAAAAAATTGTTCAAAATCCACCTTACTAAGCTTTTATTTAAGATACCGTTCTAGACTGAACCACTCAGAATAAGCAATCTGCCACTTACTCTGGCATAGCTCTTTTACTTCAACTGAGGGAAGGAGAAGATGGCTGGCCTGGGTTGAGTATGATGCCAAAGCAGAACCAAGATGAGGAGTGCTGTAAAACACGATTCCCTTTGTGTTGTCGCACATGCTCCTATAAATGAATAAAGAAACAAGAAATAAGTACAGCAACTTTATCTTCGTGCATTATTCTAAAGGAAGAAAGGCTTTGTGGAATCATTTCCACCCCACCGAAATTCGTCGTCTTTCTCCGCATCCAACAAAAGTTGCTTGACAAGTAGCCCTAGAGGACAAGGAAAAACCAAATTTTGGTGTAAGTAAATCGTGTATTGTTAAATCCGCCCATCAAGGCCAATATTCACTCCTTACTGTGTTTGTACGTTTGTCCGTCTATTCCTCAGTGTATTAGCTCGTTTTCCTGTGTAAACGGAACAACTTACCTCCCATTGAATGAACAATCCATATAACTGGTCTCTTGCCGACTCCTGCCTTGCGCAGCTTCCTTCTTATCTCTTCACTTCGATACAACAAGGACTGACTGGAAGAGAAGGAATTGTGGAACAATCAATAAATATACCTCAGGGGTCTATTATTAATTTTGGCGCAACCGATCTGTGAGAATTTCGATTCTGCTAGTGCATACATGGAAATTTTAATCAAACTACAACAACCAGCAGATCAATATCCACAGAGTTGTTTGAGAAAAAAAATTATTCTCCAATAAACGAGAAATTAATTTTCACAATTATCAAAGAAACCCTCAGCCGCATAACAGAAAAGCTGTAAAGAAGATTTCACATGTTATACTTACGTTTCAGGTTTCTGGGGACATTGGGCCACCCAATGCGACAGTGACGTATCATATTCAAGCATAAGAACCCGTATGCTGGGAATGTCCCCAACCAACCAGGACTAAAATGTTGGAGAAAAATCGTTTATTTGATATTAATATCACCTATTGTCAAATCTTTAGGCATCAAACCACAAGAGAACAACAATCTGGAACGAAAAATCTTCTAAAATCGTTTATTCAGTTGCAGTCATTCATAGCGGTGAAAGGTAATAAACATAATTTACCCGCCAAGGACGTTTCTTGGGCTTACGATGAAACTCAGTGCAATAGATTGCTACATTTCTAGTATCGCAAGGACCGATGGACCCCGTACTGACTACATGCACAACGAATTTAGACCCCAAGGACTAGGAACCCGTACGACTGTGTTTCTAGAGTCCTTTCCCAAAGCACACCGGACTCGAAAGAATTCAGTGGTGTTATAATTCTCTTTATTTATTCTCTTTGGACCTCGTGCATACTTTAGGACATCGGGCAGATAACCTCAGAGCTCTTGCAGTTGTCGCTCGTCCTACTTTCGAAGTGAATCGCGAAACTTTCAATGCATACTTCAAGCCTTATTTAGAAAACCAACAAATCTGCTCTTTCCATTAATATTATTCATAATTATTAACATGACCGATTCATATTCAGGGCGATCCAAATGCTTTATACCAGTGCCAGCTGTCAACACTTTTGAAACTCAAACAATAAAAATACCCGGCAGGGATTGAAACAGAATCGACTGGATTTTGGGCGGAGACCCGCATCTTTGGAATTCCGAATAGTATTCCAAATTCTAAATGTGCGGGCCTTCGCGTGACCGAATTATGCATGGTCTCAGGCTCGTTAAGTTACCGGACTTTTGAGAAACAAGGCCCAGATATGGAAACGAGTAGAAGGCATTCAAAATGGTCTAAAATGGGAACAGGATTAGCGAGAACGGATGGCATAACTCTACCAAAAATGGAGAGGAGCACCTTACCCCGCCCACCTCCCCCAAAAAGTTTGTCTATGGTAGACAGCCAAAGTTTTTCAACAGTCTCAGACTAAGGCATGATTGTCGGCCCAATTGACTGCTAATGTTTGAATTTCCCAAGATAGCATCCAACACCAATATTGAACCCTGCACATAGAGCGACACCTTCCAATGCCTACTCCGACTGGGAAAGAGCTGTATTTGCGCATATTCCTCACATACCTTAGGCCAGCAGTCCGTACCAGAATTCTTGACACCTTTTTCTTCTTGTTGTCGCCAGGTCATGAAAGGACCACCGCGGAGGCCATGAACGAATACCACGTCGGCATCGATACTGGAACTACTTGAAGAGATTAAGAAAAGAGGAAGAATGATCGTTTCCTTGAACGAAGGCCAGTCGTTGTGTCTGCAGTTAGAAAAGCGCCCACACTCCTTCATTACGTATTTAATTCGCACGACAATAAGACTGCTTTAGAGATATTTATCATTGTAAGGTTTTTTTTACATCATATTTAGAACTTCAAAATCAGCTTGACAGAAATTGCACTATGTGTTAATGGAATAGATCTATCAAAATGTAACTCCTGGGGACATTTTTGAGGTAGGGGCACCCATGTACTCTGCAGCTTCATGTGCATGAAGACGAGATGGTAACTTGGGTATTGTACTCACGAGTGCCGTCCCTGAGGATGAAGCAAGTAAACTCCGTCCTCGTAAGTCTCGTCTTTGCAGAAGTCTCTGTCAAGATTGGCCAGTGTTCGGACAGCGTGACTGAACAAAGCCAAGTCCTTCAAAGAAATTGAGTAGAGAGGCTATTGAAAAGGCAACTCTGCGGTACAGGATTGACTTAAAGGATTACACTGTAAAACCATATTATTAAACCGAGAATAAGTTACTACGAGGTCAACCTATCATTTTCTGGAAATGATCTCAAAGGAATACTCACATCGGAATACAACCAGGAACGTAAAAGTGGTAAGAGCCCTGAGAAAGAAGAAAAAAATTCACGCTACATAAACATTCAGTTCTACATAGAAGATAGGCATTCGCAAGAACTCAGTTCAGTGCCTACACTATGTTTAGCCACTTTAAATTTGAAAAATTTGACCAACTTCAAACCAGGTAAAGATGAAAGAACTTGTATTAACACAAATAAGAAAAACTGCTTCACTTCTAAAACGGATTATACACTGCTATCCTTGCTGAGGTTGGCAGTTTCTTGGCACACCTACAGCTCGTGTGGTTACCTTGTTCCACCATGCTGTCATGGGTACTTTCCTCTAAAGCCAAATTTCCAAGTAATAGGCCAATTTCACGTTTGATTCTAAGGCTGTGGAATCGATTTTTGATCTCACGAGATATCACATCCAAAACCCCACTCTCCACCATTAGGGATCGATGACTAGGAACCTGACAGAAGAAAAAAAGGCGTTCTCTGATTCTTTCAAGTATAGTCGTCTTTAGTATACCAGAAGTGCAAGCTTGTTAGTGAGTGCGTGTTTTCCAGAAATTAAAAGGATTTTTCGCCGACAATGACGTTTCGACAACCTTAGTGTGGTTCATTAGTAAAATTAAGTGAAGATGTACTTGTACGCCGAAAGTTTGTGAAATAATTCTTTTAATAATTTGAAAAGTACTGCCCTATCCGCCTATTACTTAAAACGACAACAATAAAAATATTACTCAAACGATGGCCGAGGGCAGGTTCGTAAAAAGCCGCACGGCTGCAGTTTAAGAAATGAATATGAAATCGATCTTCGCGGTAAGGCCTGTTAAAAAAAATTCAGGCGCTGCACCGGTATCGCAGTGGTCATGGACTCAAATCCCGTACAGGCCTGAATTTTTTCAGCCCATATCTTTACTCGTGCTTAACTAGTCTTCATAACAGCAAAGATCGCTTTCATATTCATTTCTTAATCCGCAGTTCACGTCTATCAGTGATTTCCATATATTCACAGTCATTGAGTATGGTTGGGCCGAACGGGAAAACATTTGACTCTCGGTCATGTATGGAGGACCTCACCCTACGTAATGACTTCGAGCTAAATATACTTTTCTGACCCTCTTACTCAGTCAATAAGAAAAAAACTTTAAAACTGTTTGACAGTTTTGTTTACCTGTGATGCTATTGGGTCTACGACCCAAATAATTATCGTTAGTAGAGATTGGTCAGTTTTAACCTAACGCTCGGTTTTACGTACAAATCCCCAGTAAATTTTAGCACAAAAAAGTTTTCCTAATGTCGAGTAACAAAGTTAGTAATATCCGTCACAGAAGTATATCTTTCGTTTCGTAATGTCTTTCGTTTCATAAAATGCCTTTGTTGTACCTAAAATATCTAGGAAAAAAATGTTGTAATAATGAGATCTGTCCCAGTTGCCATACCACTGAGTGCCTGTTTAGAGCTTTGAGGTAGTACAGTTCCACCTGTTCTGCTGGCATAGAACTGAGACTGTGAGCAAAGGACAGACTTTCTCCACTGAAACTCCAAAATACTGGCTATGAAGAGAAAATCCTAGCATTAAATGACCAATCTGACACACGCATATTACCCAGAACCTCCTGTCCTTCAGGGGATATTTACCCTAAATTAGTTTCATTATGTGTATCCACAATATGTGGAGAGAAGCCCTAGTTGGAGATCAACGACAACTTCATCACAAGCAAAATGCTTTGCACCAATTTTTAATACGGTCGAGCCTCTCTAATAAAGACAAAGACGTGTCAGATAGAAGAGTCCGTTTAAGAAAAGTGTACGTGTTACAGAGGTCAACACGATGAAATTACTATTAGAACCCCACTGAAGTTTTTAAGTATCTAGTAGAAACAGAGACACAAATTTATTACCCTAACAACAATTAATATTAAGTAGCGAGACACTTTCTTGCAGAACAACTAAACGAAATACTTTGCAATGGTATACCCATATGAAATAATACTTATTCAAGTACATGTGAGGCGAATAGAAATTGGAGTCAAAATATTAAAAAATAGCCGTTAATGTTGGAAGAAAGATTATTATATTATCAAAACTTGAACATCAATCATCGGGTATTTCACACCAGTGGATAAGGAGAAGAAGAATCACAACGTCCCTTGTGATCACATAGACAAGATAATAACCTGATCACCAGAGTGTCCGTAAGACGAAGGTTGAGTTTATGTATATTAGCTTTCTGGTTAGTGATTTAGTGTTTGCCAGGTGTCCACATTAGAGAGGGTTGGTATTATAGGGTCTTTTTACCCAAAAGTTTGAGCATTTTGCCAGGACATTAATGACTGTCGGTATTGGAGAAGAGTCCGTAAAGGAAGGTTTGAATGTGTTCTGGATATTATTCATGCTTACTCTACGATGCTGGCTTGCTGATTTGCCAGTCAGTATTGCATTCCGGGTAAACCATGTCGTACAAGGATCTAGGCCAGTAAGAGGTAACTTAAGAAGCAAGGCTTTCAGGTCACTCTCGATTGACTCAGGTGGTGCATCAGCCTGTACAAAAGAAAAAATATCACATACAAACATGGTTACATGCCATTTCAAACTACCAATTGGCCTATCAAATTATCGAGTCATGATATTGAAAAATCATGGAACTGTAAGTTGAGTCAAAAATGGAGCATGAATCAATAAAGGAAAAACAGGAAAACAAGAGCCACAAGAAAAACTCCACTGGACCAATTCATTACGAAAAAAACAACAGCTAAAGTTGCCAAAGTTCAAATAGGCGAGGTTCTATCGAACGTATCAAAAATAATTAAATTGCTTCAATTAATAATAATCTTGATCATATAACTGTTTTTTATTTTGCCAGAGGGTACGGTAATGAATCCTGCAATCTAATTGGTTCTTAGTGTGGTCCGGACTTTCCTATCTCTGTCACGGGCACTCTAGCGCTTTCGTGAGTCGCCGAGTATATCCACACCTTCGTAGCCATTTTTCATAAATATATTACATTTTGCGGTTGACCAGTATTTTTAACAAAAAACGTCGGTCATGACCTCAAGCCGATAAATATCATTTTACTACTCTCGTTTTCTCATTCCCTCAAATCCCTTGGGTTGCCAGCAAAACATTTGTTTCGAAAAGAATTTGTGGTAGCAAATGTGTCATAGAATGGGTTGACACGCGGCCTCAAAGGCCTATTCTAATAAGAGAGAGCAGACTGTCACAACTTCAAACATACGTTTGAATTCAGTTACAATTACCTTTCTTGCCATTTACTGAGCAGAGGTAAATATTCATAGAATAATCGTCGACGCTAGTGAATAATACTTCCTGTAAGATCATTAACAGTTTTTGAAGAAAAAAATTGCCGTTGTTTCTTTTCTAAAGTGTACATACGCTTTTTTTTACGCGCTCTCTAATTGACAGGTGTGAGATTGTGACCGATACTTGTAAAAAAATGTTTCAAAGTTTGTTAGGAAGCCTTTTAAATCATCTTTTTCATTACGCAAATAAGAATGTTTTTGTGAAGCGTCTCTCTTTACTTTGTATTACCTCTGTTTTCTTTACCATCTACTCACTCAAACATTTTTTAGTTTATGGAGGATCTTGCCGTAATGTAGCCCTAAATCATCAGAGTTCTTTTGAAAAGAATGTTGTTAAGTTTTAGAACATTTATATTTATGTCTTACCCTTAATTCTGTTCGGTGCACACCAAGAAGCCTGGTATCGAGTCCAGGTAACCTGGCTAAACCAATCAGAATCCTGTTATCACATGATGCCACAAGTTCATTCAGCTCCTGAGTTTTCACTTCTAAAAACAAATAAATTCACCATCTAGTAGGTCCAATTTTTATCTTGTGAATTCAAATTTTGAATAAACATAGAATAACATACAGGCCAAATACTTTCATCAGGCATTTGCGATATATTCTCATATTTAACGACGCTGATTTTTTTAACGCGCCATAGTTGCGTTTAAATTTTATGTCGAGTAACAAATCGCACAGAAAAATTCGTTTGGGGAAGGGTTCTGTATATTTTCAAAAGCACTTCTTATTAAGTCGGCAACGTTGCTAACCAGATTTTAAAATTTTCCTTTAAAATTTGTCTCGTTCAAGGTTTCGTTGAGAGTTCTCTCTCGTGCAACAGCTAGAGATCAAAAATCAGCGTTTACGATCTACTCGTGTGACCTTACACTTTCAAGAAAGTTTCCATCTCGCTCATTCACTGAATATCAGTTTGAGTTTTCCTCCTAAATCCTAACAGAAAGTAGTGCCACTCCTACTGATTCTTTAAAATCACCTGAGTGGCTCTCAACGACTACTTTAACCCTTTCACTCCCAAGATTTTACTAAAGTAATCTCCTCACTGTCTGCAATACAGTTCATAAGTTGTCATTTGAAGAATTGGCATTGGATCAACTAATATTGCCCTATTTGACATTTTTCATCATGCTCATCAAGTGTTTGCTTAATATCATATTGATACTGTAAGGAGAAATTCTCTCTTGGTTAAGAAGAGGTCATTCGTTTTAAGAAACTGTGCACTCTCCGGGACAAAATAGTTGAGAGAAGGAGACAAATACCACAGTTTTTGTAATGAAGCTATATAGTAGGCAACTAAAAGAAGATGAACCACGTTGATCTCAATGTACATGTATTCTTACAGTGCTATCACTGAAAAAGAACAGGGAGAGCTTACCCAATACAGGTGCATATTAGAAAAGGGGCACTTATTAACAAAAACAAATTTGAGGGGGGAGTTTATTAGAAAGGGGGCCCTAATTGGAACAGCACACACTAAATAAAATCAGATGACAGTAGTATAATACAGTTATCCTTGCTCAAAAGGAAAGTACCCTGAAGGAGATATTGAGAAGTTCTCTTAATAAGCATTATGAGAAGTCTTCATAGATTTAAAATTCACTCTCTGGCCCATAAATACTTTAAAGAGAAAAATACAATACAATTTAGTATTGTTTTCTAACATATTTATGTAAACTAATATCTCTTAACCCTGTACTTATTATCCATTTACCATCATGAATCTTAAGGGAAGCCAGCACTTGTGTTCCAAGTATCCTCACATCATCATCATCAAACTCCTGAAGAAAAGCGAGGAACTTCTGAGGTACTGACAAACGAAGGGCCAGGGGAGATGATAGAGCTGTTAAGACAAAAATATTAAATTTAAACTCATTGTTAAAAAACCCCTTCATTTGAAGGGGTTTTTGAATGTGCAAATTAAAGTTTGTTTCAACCCTTTGCCAAAACTCTTACAAAGTTTTTTTTTATAGATCTTCTCAGTGAGCCAATGACTCTGTTAACAAAAACCTTTATGTATCATATAATTTTCTTGTAGAGTATAAACTTGCAACTCACAAGTTTATGAATCTATGAAAAGACAAATGGCATGAATTTAACGTCTAACCAACCGCATTCATATTCATCCAAACATCACTGGTCAGTCAAACAACTTGAGATTTGATTGTTTTTCCCTTCAGCCATTAAGAGTAACTAACACCTAATTTCTCTATACATTGTTGCCACTAAATCAAACAGTAATGTTTAACTTATGAGAATCCAAGAAATGACCACCCACTCAAGAAGCTCTTGACAACAAGTTTTCTTTGTCAGTATCATAGGAAATGGAAAACAGTATGGAAAATATACCTACTGATGTTAGGATGTAAAGAGTTAAATTGTTGGAATCTTTTGTTCTGCTCTCCTTTTAGTTTTCATCATCTGAATGAACCCAGTTTCATGAGATGCATTTCAAAAATGTAATGATTATGTTTAGCACATTTAATAATGAGTTCTCCAAGTGAAAAATAATCTAGATTTCAACTGTAGATATCAAATTGAACAACCTTACTATACTATACCCTAATTACTATACTTCTTAACCCAAACAAATTGCCTAAAGACATTTCCTTATTTGAAAAAATAATCTAGATTTCAACTGTAGATAATAAATATCAACCTTACTATACTATACATTAATTACTATACTTCTTAACCCAAACAAATTGTCAAAAGACATTTCCTCATTTGGCAACTTTGCCAGTCGTCCAGTCAGTTAAGATAACCCCCTGATAATCAAATTTATTTAAAGCAATGTTCTAATGTTTTTGGAGTTATTGACCATAGATACCTTTGGAGAACTGCAATATCAAGCTGCTTGGTACAATTGACCACAATGTTTTTTGCCAATCTTCTGTATCAGTAAATTTCCAAGCTTCATCAAGCCAAGGTACTGATAGAACAGATAATGAAATGGCTAGTTTTAGTAAATCATAAAATTTACAAATGGACAAGTCTGGCTCTCAAGGAACAAAGAAAGCACCACAAAAAGTTGTTAGGAAGTCTTTTTAATCATCTTTTTCATTATGCAAATAAAAATGTTTTGGTGAAGCCTCTCTCTTTATTTTGTATTACCTCTGTTTTCTTTACCATCCAATCCAAAGCTGGTACAATAGACAGTTATTGAATGAGGTTGAACATGATATCATGAAGAAAACTGAGGTCTGACTTATCTGCTGAAGGCAAAGGCTGAGGCACAAGGTTTGATAATTCTTGATATCATGCAAAAACCACATTCAACAATTGTTTTATTACACATTTTTGAACATTGTGCAAAAAGGACACCTCTGTCTGAGTTTGTAAAACTCTGAGAACATTACAAGGACAAGAAGCCTGGAAACTTGGCAGACTTTGAACTTGACAAGATGAATGCAATATCTGCAGCAGATTGAATCAGATTTTAATCGTAAGTCTAATGTAAGGGATATCTACCATATGTTGGCATGCTGTAAAAATATAAGTTCAAATTGTGATTACTTCACGCATTATTAATTTAAATTATTCTGACAGCAGTATTCCACCAAAGACCAAAACCTGAACCTTCCATTTCCATTTTCATTTAAAAAATTAATCTTTCACACACAAAGGAAAAGAAAGAGGCCTCTTTCTTTTGATACTCTGATGCATACCAATGAAGTACCCTTCATCCCAGGCAAATAAAGTTTGTCAAGATCGACCACAGCAATAACTACCTTGCAAACACTCAGCTAAATCATGACTGCTATCTGCAATTTCATCAGTGGTAAAATCGAAGCCTTTACTGATTCTGTTGTCTTCTTTAATAAGGAGACTTTCGATGTTATGAACAATTTCCCACGTCATGAGACCAGCACTGTAAACGAAGATTACAGCAGGTATTGTTACCATACAGTGATAAAACTTTCCATGAATCTAACTCACATTTACTTTCCATCAAATTTTGCTCAGCTTTTCCTCAAGAAAAATGCTTTAAAAATATTTCACTATTCAGAGGTAAATTTATTTGTTTCATATGATTTTAAAACTAGAATTTTTTTTTTCAATTTTGTTTCTAATCAAGTGGTTTCACCTACCCAGCAAGAATGGATGCACATAGCTGCAGAGGGGCTGAAAATGAAAATAATAAAAACTGCAAACACTACAATGCTTTGTCGGAAGAGTATCTTAGGGCAATAAATCTTAGGACATAATCGGGGAGCTACATGATGATTGCAAAGAAAAACGATCAAAGATCATCCTTTCAACACTACCTTACCTTTCCATGTCATATTTTCAAATCATCCTCGATTTGGATTACACATAAAAGCATGTCTAAACCATAAGATTAATTCTCCGACTAGAAACTAACTACTTTCTGTTTGGGAATTCGCAATTTTTTTTCAAAAAAAACTAACAGGCGTTATACGCTTTGACCCAGATCTCGTGTGACAGTTGCACTTTCTGTCACGCTAACAGGTCACGCACCAACAAGCAACCAGCGCTAAGATCAACGGATGATGTAAAGTATATTTTACCTTACGACTGTCAGCTACATCTTGGGTGCAAACAAGGAAGGTAATTTATCCTCTGTATTAACGACGTTTCTTCTACAGGAAGTTATAACGTTCACTAGTTCCAGGTCCTTTCCTATTCGAAAAGAGCAGGTGTTGGATCCACAACATGGCGGAAGGCGCATTTACGAAGGCCGTTAATCAAAAATACCCTGGATTTACCTATGAGGCCGAAGGGAAGTGGAGAGGCCCTTTCTGTTTCGTCCATGCAGCAGACACACAGTTTGGCTTGATTGACTCGTGGAATGGAGTCCCGCTTGCCGAGCAAAAGTGGGAGAAGGAGATCGTGTTAACACGTAAGGCTATCGTGGCCGCAAACAACTTGTCACCGAAACCTAGATTCTTTGTGGTTTGTGGTGATCTCGTTAACGCGTTTCCTTGGGAAGAATATAATGATTCACAGGCCGAGGATTTTAAGAAGGTTTTCAAAGAACTTGATCCGAGCATACCACTAATATGCGTGTGTGGAAACCACGATATTGGAGATTCGCCAACGCAACAGTCATTACAGAAGTACCGCAGCAATTTTGGCGATGACTTTTATTCTTTTTGGGTTGGAGGTGAGAGTTATCACTGCTTTTGGTGAAACATTAAACATATATTCAAACCTGATTTTCCTTTTGGATGTTAAGCGTAAATTTTCTCGACTATAAAAGATTTCGTTATCGCGCCCTCGATAATTTGTTTTCTATTATTCATCGTATAAAATTTCACTTTTCAAGTCCTTGATAGTGCGTTATATCGGTGCATTTGTATCATTTCATAAAAATGTATCAGTATGCCGTCGCGAGAAGCCTTTTAAATTATTATTATTATTTTTTTAATTTTTTTTTTTTCATGCAGAAGTTTACGCTTCTATGGAGATTTTGAATTTTTAGTTTACGTCTGTAGGAAATGTACTTCCCATCCATATGAGCTATGTAGGGTGGGCCAGAGGGGAAAATCTTCATCATGAAGGAAGTAACCGCCCGTTGTGACAACCTTCAAAAGTGTCCTCCGTGGCCACGATGACTATTGGTAGATTTAATTTGATCTTTTAATAAGTTTTCCATTAGGCCATTCTGACTTAGAATTGGCATATTCTCTTAGTCTGTGGTTAAAAAAAAGAAAAAGAAATAATGATAAAGTCAAAGAATACTTATGGCCAACTCTTGCATAAAGTATTCAATCAAGAGATGAAACATGGTTGTGAACTTGTAATTACTGGTCTTGCAGCAATGCAAGGTTGCTCTTATCTCAAAAGCCAAGCTTCGGGAAAATCATGGAGGGTTCCACAATTATGGTAACCATCCAACTCAGCAAAATAATAAATGCATATAAAATCAACAAAACCAGCACAAAATAGTATCCTGCAATTATCAAATTACTATTTGCAGAATTTGACAAATTGAGATGCTGCCATTCAAATCTTTCTTAACCTGTACAAGCTAAATTCCACTATCTTCCATTCCTATGTCACATTTCACCTCACAGTTGCACAATATAACACAACAATCTTTGTTCACAGGGTTTTCTCCCACTCCCACAAACTTAAAATTTTTGTGCCTTGGAACAAATATACCTCAGAACACATTTTATGTGACCAGAAGTTTTTTTGACTGATTGAAATTAAAGATATTCAGAAATGAATTCCACAAGTTTTCTTTTGTCAGAAAAAGCACATGATTATTTTTGTCCACTTCTGATCGATCCAGCTGCTGATTACTTAAGATAATTGAATGTAATCAAAGTTTTTGTTTTATATCAAATCATAAACAATCGAAGCAGTTCCCAGTACTGGGTTTGTGCCTGAACTTGATAAACTTTTGTTCACTTGGAAGGTGATACTTAAAGCAATGATGCATAGTATAAACTGTAACAAAGCCTCTCTATCATTTTATGCATGAGTTCGGGACAACTAATTACCACAGTGTCTACATCTTAGATTCAGGATGAGTGAGTGACTCATTGGGATATTAGAGTCCCCATAAAAACTTGTTTGCACAAGTTAAAAGAGAAAATTTTGAAAGAGCTGCTTAATTATAACATGTGCTGCATCCAGCCTACTGTCAATCACCTGATGTACAGCAAAATTTTTGTTATTATAGAATTTTGTCAAAATATGTTTCTTTTCTATGAAGCCAATACATATGTATTTTATTTAAAGATGAATGAAAAAAATGGTTACTTTAGTATATAAAAAATGTATAAACACCCTTGTTTATCTCCTTAATGAGAAAGATGAAGGACAGCTTTTCTCATACCATCTCACACTGTGAATTAAGAATCCCTACGGGATACTGCAGCAGATGTGTTAGGCCAATAAAAGTCTCTCAGTTGCCTAGATTCCCTTTCCCCACTCGAGTTGAATGTTTATATCTCTCAAGGGGGATAGGGCCACTAGTGATTTGGTCTGCGGAAAATGTGTTAGAATGTTCTCTGCTTCTTACACAATAGGATTAATTTATAGCCATGTTGCTAACTTCGTTGGTTCAGTAGAGGAGTGGTAAGGCATCAGCCTACTCATTTCATTAGTTTTATGATTTCTGTCCCCAATTTTTGTATTAGTTCATAAATATTTCAACCATTTGTGCCAGCCACTATTAGGGTGACTTTCCATCACACAAATTAAAAAAAAGAAGTTTACTTAGATAATTAAATTAATTAGATAATCAAAGCCAAATTTTGTTGCACATAATATTACAACTGATGCAAGTAAATGTATTTTTTTGGGAAAAGATTAAATCTCACAGTCACTAGCAACCATTGCAATCTCATGGTCCTGATTTCTCTTTTCTTTTTACAGGAGTCTTCTTCATTGTTCTCAATAGCCAATTTTACAAAGATGCAAGTCAAGTGATTGATCAGAAACAAGAACAAGACAGATGGCTGGATGAACAGCTTGAGTTTGCAAAATCATGCGATGCACATCATATTGTGATGTTTCAACACATTCCTTGGTTTTTTGGCAATCCTGACGAGAATAACGATTACTTTAATATCGAGTTAAATCTACGCAAACAAATGCTATCGAAAATGAAAAATGCAGGGATCAAATATGTATTTGCTGGTCATTATCACAGAAATGCTGGTGGCTTTGATCAAGAGTTGGAAATGATTGTCACGAGTGCTATTGGCCAGCAAATTAACAATGATAAAGATTCTGGGATGAGGATTGTATGTGTGGGCTCAGAAAAAATTACACATGAATATTATGAACTTGACAGTGTTCCAACCTGCGTAGCTCTCTAGTTATCTGTTTGATATTCATCTGTGTGGAAGATTTATGAAAATCCTGTGCAGTCAGATCCAAAAATGAAAACAAGTTATGATTTCAAGAATGAGAGGTATCCTTTTCATCATGTTCTGCCCATTGAACCAACTTTACTCAAGAGTCATTTAATTTCAAACACTAGTTATCAGCTCAATATAATCATAGGAAATTTTATCAGAGTTGGGTTAAGAATAGACTTTGTCAGGGACCCCAAGTCCTGTTGTTTATTTGCTTAGTACCTGGTAGCTTGTACTGTACTGATAATTTCATTAAATCAATAAATCAGTTATTACTTTGAATTACAGTTTTTAAGTAATACTTTGAGAAAGAATACCAATTCAATTATGGCTTTGGCAAGAATAGCTTTCTAGGGAACTACCAAAAAGTAATGGGATGGTTAGAAGGCCAGTAACAAAGTAAATAACAAGTGGGGGTGAACTTTTATGTCAATTGCACTTACATGTAAGCCTGGAAAAACTAAGAGACCAATAATTCACTTGTGACAGTGGTTACATGTGGCACATAAGTGAGAATAAAGAAAAAACCAATCTTGCATCTTCCTTCAACATGTAACTAGATCATTTGAATGCAATTTTTCTTGCTTTTAATTTATTTTTTATTTCTTGATGTGTGCCATATTTATTTAGAAGATTAAAACAGAAGCTGTTTTAATGGCAGTACAGCAAATGTAGTTGGTTCTATCAGTTACCTGCTGTCCTATCCTATAATGTATTAAAACTTATTTTTACTGTCATGTTAATCACTATTAATATGACTTTGTATGGTTTGTAGTTATTGCACAAATTTTAGATTATAAAAATAAATTGAAAGGAAGCTTGATCTGTATGCATTACTGAAATAGTACCACTTATAAAGCCAATGGCAATATTACGTAATATGTCCTTGTTTACAATGCAATTGTAAATAATGTTTATTTGATTCTTAGGTGGCCTGTAACACTTCCTGAGTCTTTGCTTGAAATTAGTACTTATAAGTTTTAAGCTTTAAATTTAAGTTTATTCAAGTCTGAGAAACTTTGTCTTAGTTTCCACCTTACACTGTTAACTCAGTACAACAAATGGATATGATTTTATTCACTACATGTACCTTACAATGACTTTGTAAAGTTACTGTAACAACTGGTACTTCATTTCTGTAAGTAATAGACTTCATAATTATATAGAGGACGTAATAGGGATTCATCTTAAGCATGATGTTGAAGCTGCCAGTTGTTAATCCTGTAATTTTTATCCCTTCAAAAGAATTGCAGAACAAGAAGAACCTTTCAAGAACAAATGTGAATATTTCAAGGAATTTTCAGACAGTAGAAATTTGATTTTGCAGTGAACATCATGCTTAAAATCTTGTCTCTTGTCACATTTGATCAAAGTCTCCAATCACAACTCAAGGATGGACACACAGGTCCTCTTATTGTACATTCAATGGGTAAACTTGTTTCACACAAACATACATGTACTTTTCAGTACCCAAAATGGAAGATACATTTTGAACTAAGGATTAAAATAACTGTTTAAAATTGTGAAAATGATGAAAATCATGAACTTTGAATTTTGACATTACTTCATTGTTAGTACTTGTGCAACAAGAATCATAAAATAACCACTGAATTCAGAATTGCTTTCCTGAATATTTATAAACATTTTTATAACTTACAGAGTTAAGATACTCAATACTATATAGATCCTCAAAAATATATATCAATGCTTCGCATACAGGAAATTATTGTAATATTAAGATTATTACTCAAATAAATGTTTTAAGCTTTGCAGCATATTACGAGTTATCCACTGATAAAATTTGTCCACTAGTCGCTTTTTTTTTTCAATTTTCCTCCATTTTAATGATTACAAAAGAGAAATAGAAAAGGGTATAATATATACTGAACTAATAAAATACCCTCTATATTAACTCCCATTTTTCATTATTGAAACAACAAATTATACACTAAATTGCCTATGTTAATTAAAGCCTCTCTTAGCTTGAGCAAAACATCCTTGTCATAACAGAAATGTTTTCACTTTACCCCAAATGAGCATAAAAATGTACTGTACTACAGTAAGCTGACACTTAAATATGAGTAATATTCTCACTACACTTGCCAAATTTAAGTACTGCCAAATTTTCCCAAAACACAAACCCAAATTTGGCAGATGAAAGCAAATACAGGTCTGATACCACACCATAAAGACATTGACCATCATAATCCCCTCAAGATGTAATTTGTTCTGTCAGGTTGGGAGTTTTAATTTGAATACAAAGAACTTCCATCTCTTTGTGACAGTAATAGAATCAACATCAATTTCAGACTTGGAATAAAAAGCAGTTAATGGTAGTTACATTTTTTTCAAAGCATTTGGAAACCAGGCAGACTTTGAACTCAACATGACAGATGCAACATTCACTGCAGACATTACATTTATTGTGCAAGCTTCACATGCAATTTTATGATGATTGAATACTCTCAACCACTCAGCTTTTTCATAATAAGTCTAATGTATAGTAATACTTTGAAGAAAAACATGTTTCAACTTAACTCATACCATCATAAGTTTAAAGCATTGTCTCCATCTCCTTGCCTTTACACATTTACATTAAAATTATGTTTACTTAACAATTCAAATTCAATGAGCTTCCCACTTAAAAAGAGCAAAAACACTTGTTTAAAAAGCAAATTATTTATTGATAAGGAAAGAGTAGACATTTTCTTAAATCATACCTCAGGTAAAAACATGACAGAGAAAAAATAGTGCAGCATTATGACTTAAAAATGGAAAATCTCACTGTCATCGTGTCTGTAAGGAACAAGAAAGTTAGAGCTGTTAGTAACATTAAAAAACCAGATAAAACACTGACATAATAGAGAGAAGATAAGTTGCTCACTAAACAAATTCAATGTAATCACCAGAAATGCAAAGGAGTAATTACAAACTTCTTTTAAAAGCTTAAATAAGCAAAATATATAGATAAATATTTATTGTTCCACCACCATGCAATGGAATATAATGTGCAAAATATGCCACAGCATTACACAAAAATATGGATGGAAAGCTGAGTTACAAATGGATGCACCGAATGATCCAAACATTAATTTTTATATTTTAGCTTGATGTTCAAAGAAACAAACTTTACACATACTAGTTACTTATTGTTGAACACAAAGAACACTTGAGTAGTTTTCATTTGTGTTGATTTTATCTTTTGCGCAATTGATAATAAAATCAGAAAAGGCCATAAAACTAAAAGGTAAAATACAAGAAAATGAAATGAAAGTGGAATAAAAAATCTTCCCTTGTTAAATGTTTAACATGTAATAGGAACAGACATTATGTTCTTTGTATGTATTTTTCTGTGCCCTTACTTGACTCTTCGTAACTTTAAACATTACATTACATACATATTTCTTATCAATAAAGTTATGTTGCTGTTCTTTGTTACTGAACACTTTATAACTCTAAGTGAGAGGGAATTGCGGAAGGTAAATTTGCAAAGGTGCAACGTCTTTATATCACTGGCACAAGCATATTTAGCTTTCAAAAAACCAACTTTTTCTGACCATTTACTGATAAAAATACCATCTTCCTTGGAAAATAAAGCAAAAAGAAGGGCGTATTGTTTAAAAAAAAATGGTCATCTGAAATTAATATAAATAATAATCAAATAATGTAACCACAACAGTTATCAAAAAAAGTTTTTGTACAGTTTTCTTTTCATGATCCACAATCACACACCGGTGAATTCACTTTATCATTAGACCATAGAATTATACGACCTTATACGTTGGTCATGGTGCTGAGTGCTGGTATTAGGGCTTTCATCGGGGGATGAATCAGCTGGTGCACTTTTTTGTCTACGAGGCATCTTTTTTCGAATGGAATCGGTAAATTTCCTGAAAGATCCTACGGCTGCGTGTTTTGCCAAATGTTGACGCATATTTCCTGTCGTTGCGTTTAAACTGACTCGTGCCCTATGTGAGAATCGACTTCTCCAAACGATTTGCTTCGTCGAAATAACTTCTTCTCAGGCTGGTAAAAAAGCGCTTGATGCTGTAGAGCGTCGTGCAGAACCCTTTCTGAGGCTTTGTGGCTAAAATGCCCTTGAAACCTGTAAGAATAGCTTCCTCCGTCTTTCCTTTCATGCGAATAAACAACCACATAAAATTTCCTGTTTTGAAAAGTCATGGTAACAATTTCGTGCCAGGGAAAATTTTGAACCACATTTCCCGGTATTCCAAAGGTGTCAACATCAAAGACGAGAACTCCGCTACTACATAACGCCAAATGTACGTTATTACCATTTTTATCAGTCGCTCCATGATGTATTGACATGCCATAGAAAGGAAGATTACAGCAATCTCTAGGAAGGCAATTCTTGCTTCGCTAGGAGTCATACCTTTATGCGAACGATGTAACTTGTAAACGATATTTTCGTATTTCTCTTCACTCAATTCAGCATCGCAGTTTATTCCGTTAGGGGGAGCGAAGAACGACCCCAATAAATCCTCCAATAGCCACGAGTGTGCAACTTGGGGTTGAAGTCACCAAGAACGGCCTGAGCGAAAAATCCGTCCAGAATGGCCGTGCTCATTGACAGAGGTGATACATTTACCTCGAATCAGAGAATCTTGATTTGCAAAATCAACAATTCTTGAACTTCTTTGGGTTCGACAGAGGCTTCTAGAGGATAGAACCTCACAGCAAATTGAAAGGCGTACGGTTTTCTTCGCTGAGTCTGATCTCTTTTTCAAAATCCAACCACGTTAATTCGCCATCAACGCCATCTACAAACTGCAAGCCGAAGTAGTTTCTCGTGTTCGGCGGCAAACTTAGCTTCTCACACACTCTGTCGAAGAGTTCTTGTCCTTTAGCAGACTCTGCTATCAAAATTTAGTTAACATAGAGAGGAAATTGTCAAGAAGAACCCCTTGACATGCCAGTATTCCATAAGATTTTCGTCGCTCAAATTTTTACGGATTTAAAATTCCGCCATCTGACAAAACTGAAAGTAAGCTTGAGCACAGCAATCACCTCTAATAAGCAGGCTTTGCTGGAGCAACCTTTACACCTCCTTCTTCCAAAATGTTTTCCTTGCCATCCCTTGATTATGATTCTAACCCACAACCCAGAAAAGATTTTGAATTTTTAAAGTGATACAGCACGATCGCTCTAAAGGCAATCTCAACACATGTTACAAAATCTCCCCTTTCCCTCGAGTATTTCTGTTTCCTTTCTCTACTGACTCCCTGAGTGGCTTATCGGTTGAAAGGGCTTGTCTCGCGCGAATGTCGCGTGGCCGTCGTCGCTTGTAACTGTCCTACGACATCGCTGTAGATTTCACAAGAGCTTTTGTCCCAGCTTATTTTGCATAACATTTTAAACGAATAGTTTTGGGTATCTGATTGAGCTCGTGTGAACTTCCTAGCATATACCTGGTTCCTGACCTTTTCCTGTCACGCAAATTAGTTGTACAACACGTGCACCTGAACCGCCCTTATCTGATTTATTCATTTTACATACATTGTAACCTGAATTCATTATTTTTTTTTTTGTTGGTTCCAAGGGCACGTCGTGCACACTGAAAGAATGGCCGACACGTAGGTCATGTGGAATTAATCAAGTTTATTAAATATTAATAATAATTAATATCGTCCGTGTCATTACATCAGCAAAATCTCACAATGCTCTTTCAAAAATAGTTTATTTTAGGATCCAGTAAAAACCTTTTACTTTAATTAATTGCTGGTTTTCAGTGTCACGCCATTCAAAATAGATCAAAATAAAAGATAAAAACCGTTCAATCGATTTAGTCTAGAATCTGGAAATAGAAAGAAGCTAGATATGTAAAGACTCTCGCCAAGATTCAGGTCACAGCAATTTTTCTTACGGAAGATATGAGGAGAAACGTTTTTCCCAAATTTATAGAGATTTGTATGGAGCCGCCATGCTGGTGCCCACCTAGATGGGCACCAACATGGCGGCCGGAAACCAGCAGAAACATCTGTCACTGAGTTTTGCTACAAAAGCGTGAATTTATCTCTCTAAGAACTCATAAACGTAACAATAATACTTTATTCTAATACAAGAACTGTTCAGATAGCTGAATTTCCCTAAATAAGTCACCTTTTAAACCAACATAACAGCTCTCTCGCTCGTCATGTAAAGGCCACGTCACGCAAAAGCTTAGAAATTCAAGAGTAGTCTATCACTAAACCAAGAACCCATTTGGAGTGAAAATTTGTCTGAATATTAGTTTTTAGCTGCTCTAATACATCATGAAAGTAAAATCTCAGGAGGATCAATAGTTCTGAAGTCTGAAATTTAGTGACGTCACGTGAAAACCAGCAATTATAATGCAAAAACTAAACAAAGAGTTAGATCGACATGCTCAAATATTAAACAAAAAATTTTAGGTTTGTTTTTAAAAATACAAACGGACGGAGCGCTCCCCACGTCTAATGGATGCACAAGATGAAAAAGCGCGACCAGTTTGTCCTAAGCACCGCTCTAAACAGTAATCCCATTGGTGTGGGCCGGTGGTCCGAAAGAACCCGTACGGCCTCAGTAGGTTCTTTTACGATAGATTATGTATGGCTCGAAGGAAGAAGGGAAAAATTATTGCAAAATCTTTCTAACAGTTGCCTGCTCTGAGTGGTCATATGATGAAATGCTTATTGACTGAATTTGGTCGGCACGGACGGGATAGTATTTGGCTCTCAGTCATGTCACAATTACCTCGCTGCTCTCAGTTTGTACGTCATAGCCTTAAGCCAAATAATTTCTCGTCTGGCCCCCCCATTCAGTCAATGTGTACACAGTATCCTTTCGTTAGATTGCGTTAGAATGCTGACAGATGCATGATGTTTTTGAAAACTTAACGTTTCACTATACTCTAGTCTCAGAAGTTGAATGGATAACTCATACTTCCTATCTCTCCGCCCTTTGGTTGAAGCTCACAGTGGTATCAATCGTACGTCCCGCAATCTGATATGAATTTTACATGACTTATTGAAAGAAGGCACTTCCGGTTTCAGAGCCCGCGGGATTGAACCAACAGCCAAAATATAATATTGATAATTACTGAATTCCATCGTTGCCGATCATTTGATCAACATCAATGTAGAGTTTGAAAATTATTAATTTATCTCCCAGGAATTCAAGTCTAAAATTGTTTGTGTCTTCTACCTTGATCCTTCTCTACGTCACTCGAGCGTCACAGTGTAACCTTATATATTTTTTTCCACCGTTTCCTTACCGAATCAACACAACCTAGATATTAGTCACGTATCTCTGACAGACGCTAAAAATATCACCCAATTGAAATACAGTGAGTTTGATAAATATTAGATCGAGTAGGTGTGCGTGCATGATGAGCTGTTTGGCATAGTTTTCTGAGGAAGTTTATACAGGAAAATTCTTGAAAGAAAGACAGTTTTACATCGTGCTGGAACAAAAGAAGTGCAATTGATTCAAGACAGGCGATATTTTCTAATACAAGTAGGTCAAGATGTCTTTAAGCTTTCTTCGCTCATCTTCAAGCATCATACAATGTCAAGTTGTGTTACTCGACAATTCGCAATTCATCACATCATTTGAACAGAAGACAGTGAAGGGAAACGAGTTGCTCGATAGAGTATGGGACAAGATCCAAGTGCCTCTCTATTACAAGCAGTACTTTGGGCTTCAGTACATTGACCGCGAAGATGGCGAATTGGTATGGTTGAACCTCGAGAAAGAACTCCCTCCTCAACGAAAATCCAAACCGCTGTTGTTTCAGTTCGCTGTGAAAGTATTTCCCCGGGACCCTCTCAAAGTGGAGGAAAACTTGCAGTGGCTCATTTTGCTTCAGGTCAAAGCGCTAATCAACCGTGGAAAGTTTTCCCTCCCTGTTAGCAAACATGCCATGATTGATGGATTCTACGTGCAAGCTACGCTCGGAGATTTCAGTGGCAAGCGACACAAGCCTGGTTATTTAGAGGAACTGTTAGGTTTATTTTATTTCCCACCCACAGGTATTAACACTGATGAGAACATTAGCGAGGAAAGTTACGAAGTAATGGTCAAAGATTTGCATAAATCGCATCGCGGGATGACCCGCAAGGAGGCGGTGTCTGCGGCCCTCGACGTTTGCAAGGAACTGGATAACTACGGAGCTTGTTTACATTATGGAATAAGTGATCACAATGGAGAAGAAGTTGTGTTCTGTGTTACAGTGGATGGAATGCGTATTTGCCATTTGAAGAGTAAATTTCCCGAAGTGGGCGAAGTATGTCATAGTTTCCAATGGCGTGACATCATCTCAATGTTTTGTGATAACGCAAAGTTTTATATGTACGTGGAGGAAACTAAAGAAGAGCAAAAGTCCACTTGTCACGTGTTTCGCTTCAGCAAAGGCCTTTTCGCTTACAAGGCAGCTCAACGCCTAATGATTGACGCTGAAAATCACCAAAAGTTCTTCTTCGAAGACAACCCTGAAAGGGCGACACTCATTAGAAGCCGTTCTTTGGAAATGCAGTCTTTAAATAGGATTCGAAATGGATCACTGCTATCTGCCAAATTGAATCTTTCCTTCAGGAAGCAAAAGTGAAACACTTAGAAGTCAGCCTTGAGACCTCTTCTTGACTTCCCTTGATAAGTACCAAAGGTTTGAACAGCCTTGATGACTAAAGCAAGTCAGTCAAACAAACATTTCAAGTCTTCCATGGTACAAACAACACATGATACATACTTTGTGATTTAACCGGTAAATGCATCGTGTTCTGTTTAAAGAACCTATTTGTTCTTATCAACGGACAATATCAACCAAAGTCTGTAACACAGACACGCGATCAGTGAAGTAGAGATGCGGATTAAATCGAGAAATTTCTACATATTTAGACTTTGAGAGTGAAATTTGATTGAAAACACAACAAGTTGAAATTTTCCAAAAATTAAGATAAAAAGGCTTCTTCGTCAAACATTAATTGGCACTAACAACTTGATATATACACTAAATGTTATTTCTTTCGAGATTGGTGGACAGCCCTCTTGCTAAGCTCCATTACATGTTGAACTGCACCAAAATTATGCTGAACTAAAGTTTTTCCAAAATGAAGATATCTTTATCGTTTGATTAATCGTTTGATTTATGGAAATCGCAGAATATCTTCACCTTTTTTTACCCATGCGAAAAGGTAACTTAGGTCTTACGCACAAGTAGCGTAACCTCCGGCATGACAAGAAACGAACGTCGTACGCGTACTCTCCCTTACGAGCAGTGTTGTGTAAAAAATGAGTCACTTACATGGATTTGTAGAACGACATTTTAACCCTTTCACTCCCAGGATCTCATTACTAATTCTACTTAGTCTGCCATACAATTCTTATGATGTTAGTTTGGAGATTTTGGTATGTGATCAACTTATAATCCCCTAATTGATATTTTTCTGTATTCTTATCACCTGTCTTCTTGACATAATATTAATAATTTAAGAAGAAATTCTGTCTTGGTCACTCATGGGAGTTAAAGGGTTAAGGTACGAAAAGCAATAACCACCAATTAGCGATAAACAGCTGATACCGATTGTTAACGGCTCAAAAAGATCACGAACAACATAATAAAACCAGGGGACCAAATGAGTTAATTCTATTCATGTCTCCGAAAAAAAGGAAAACAAAAGATAAAGAAAAAGAAAGAGAAAACCATAGAGTTACAGACTAAATTAAGGGGCGAATTTCTTTTCGTTCGTATTCACTTTCGTTTTTGATCATTTGTTTGAGGGAGGGTAGGGACACGACCGTGGAAAGGTGAGAGAATGGTGTTCCATGTCCTTGTCTTTCCTGTCTTTCTATTCCAATGTGTAAATATGTGTCACTGTATTTCTAAACGATGAACTTAGTTAATAACTTGTATAAGTCGGTAAATAAGTCATTTTAAGGGACAATTGTAATCGTATGAAGATTCTTGGAAAGCTGTATGGTCTTATGTGGTCAGTACTTTATAGAGCTGACCCTTTACACTGGGGTGTATGCATATTCTCCATACTGTTCTCTATACATTTATTAAGGTGCTGACAGAAAAAACTGTTTACAAACCAGAAGCTTCTTTAGTTGGGGATTATTTCATGTATTTTCATGGTCTTTATATGTGACCGAGGGGAGAAATTAGATGCTATTTACTCAAGGGGTTAACAGGTAAAAAAAATTAAATAAGTTCTTTTGTTCAGTGTCTGTGGTTTCGCAAGTTGTGTTTGACCAGCACGAAGTGCAATTAAATTAATGCAGAAATTAACAGCTATTTCCATACTCTTTAAAACGCGAGTCATGCTGGTGCATGACTTTGATGCTGCGTCTTCCCAATTTGATCTGTGAGTACTCGTTTAAAACCAAACTGTAGCCTTCTCCACTATAAAGTGGGTAAGTTTCTCAAGAAACTGCGGTGCTGCGTCGGTGGGAGATTATGAAAGGGTGATTTAGTATTATGAAATGAGTTGATAACCTAAATTGGCTTCCGTAAGAGTTTTAAAGCTGACGTTTAGGGCGCTAGCCCTTCGTCAGAGCGAATGGAGGAAAAACACACACGGATGGAGTTGAGAGTAAACACACACACAAACCAAAATTCCTCCATTCGCTCTGACGAAGTGCTAACGCTCGAAACTTTAGCTTTGAAACTTTTTTACGGTGGCAAATGTTCGTTATCAACGTTATATGTGTCTCGATGGATGTAATGCTCTGATAGATGGAATGTTCTGAAACCGGTGAAGAGTGTTGTAATTTTCAATCATAGCAATACTTGACGTCAGAGCTGGATCATGGCGCAAATTTCGAGGATCACTCCAAATTGTTGACCTAAAGACCTTA
Source organism: Pocillopora verrucosa (assembly GCF_036669915.1). NCBI lineage: Eukaryota > Metazoa > Cnidaria > Anthozoa > Scleractinia > Pocilloporidae > Pocillopora > Pocillopora verrucosa. The sequence goes on from NC_089312.1 coordinate 12,730,109, forward strand.
ACATTACCTGAGGATGAATCTAAACCTTTTTATCAGAGAAATGACGAACAGAACAATGCTTGATTTTTCACAAGTCAATAGACTACACTTTGTTTCATCTTCATGTTATACAGTGAATACAACTTAACCTTAACCAGTCGCCGGTATTAAATCTTGCCTCAACTCCGTTGAGCCGCTTGACCGAGCGAAAAGTAAATTTTTCTTATAGTTGCTGGTTGGCTGAACTATAGCTGCACCGCACAGAGGTTCTGGAAACGAGCGGGTTCATTTTAATCGAAACTCTTCATTCATGGGTGTGAAAACATAGGAGACGACCGATAGGACTACGTGAACGTCGAGTGTGAAATTTGTGCTTCCCTTGCTGAATGGTTACATGTTACGTACTGGCCAAGTGTGAATATGGAAACATTACACACCATTTGAAAAAGCTGTCCCTCTGTGATTCTTAAGGTGACCGAAACTCAACGTCCCAGTTAAGCGCACTGTGAAAACTTCATTTGATTTGATGTGACTTGATCGGTTACAGCCGAAGAAAAAATTCCCTTCTATTATTCTTCCTGCATTTTGTTTTGTTTTGTTTTTTCAGCCACGTAAAAACAGAGAGACTGCTTATCGCACAAACGTATAATGTAAATGTAGGAGGGTAAAACATCAAGCAAATACTAATTTTTCACATGAGAATTATGTTCCTGTGCTGCCATGCCAGAAATCGGTTTCCAAACATGTCACTGATATTGTTACCTTCTCCTGGAAATAAACTTATCGATTTGACATACATAAGCAAAACGGCCTTTCTTGGAAAACATCCCCCAATTAGTGTCTCGATCGATCAATTTCATTGCGACGAAGTTCTGTACTTCATAATTGATGAATTTTTCTATCGTTGCTGTTCTTATTTGCCAAATTTCCCTGAATTTTTATGTTGTTACAATTTCTACAAGAAAAACATACCTTTCAATTTCCTCATCTGGTTATAAAACAAGTCTTTGTACGAATAACACAAGTTCACATCTTCTTTGATGAAATTTTGTCTGTTTGACTTAAATCTAAAAGTACAAAAGTGTACCAAAATAAATATTTTCTTTTTCAAACTTTTCTTCTGTCGGAATTGTAAAATCAAAGCAGATCTGTTACCCGCACAATTATAATCGAAAATGTAACATCTCTTGTTCCCGTAGTCGGTAAGCGTCTGATTAATAATTTAATGCCTGCAACGGAACCGATTCAGAAAACTAATAGCGCTGAAACATGACGCAAAGCGATTCGTAAGTTTACGCTTCGAGAATTAAGTTTAAACAAGTCTTATGGAATTAAAAGTTCCTTTTTTTTTTCAAAAAATGACACAAAGCGACGTTTTAATCTTTTAGCTCCCCTGAGACGAGCTTAGTGTTCAGTTTATTTTATTTGAATTTTTACAAGTGTTGTTGTTGGTAAAACTTGCGAGATTGAAGATTAAATTTCTATCTCTGTCTATCTCTATCTATGGGGATATTTCGGCGTGTGAACCACATTTACAGGAACACGCTTATGCAAATTGTGCTACATTTAAAAAATGACTATAAAGACACTGTATAAAAGCCGTTCACGATAATCCGAGAGACTCCAAAAGAAAGAATCACTAAGTTTGGACTAAACACAAGATAGAGGCAAGCCTTCTCAAGTTAGAATCAGAAAAAAAGAGATGACAGGTGAGATACCCTTTTTTCATCGTCAAAGAGGCGCGGCGTGAGAACTAGCATATTGTTTTAAAACTCTTCAAACTGCGATTTACAACCCTTCGTGTGTTATTTCGACTTTAACTCAATTTCCCGTGAGAATACACTAATTTTTTTTCTGATTCGGTAACCGACTGAGCCGAATGATAAATAACATTGATATGCATTCGTTCTTAGTTTTAGGATTTGTAACACGACATGCAGTCGTAGCTATGATGATTCTGTTATCCTTATCGCATGGTGCACCTGTTGATAAACATTCTGCTCACTGTGAAGTCAGCAAAACAGCCCGAGGTTTGATAAAACATCTATTACCGATGTCGTTGATCCTCGGAGGAGACGTTTATAGGTCGTATGTGAATGTAGTAAGTCTGAAATTTTGTTTCATACATTAGCCTAGTTTCAATAAATCGGTCAGTGAGCAAGGAAGAATGCCTTGAGTAAAAAAGTAACTCAGAGTTTTCAGTAGATCCTTCAGCAACTAACCATTCAGGCCTCATGCAGTCAGACAGTAAGTCAGTCTTTGGGTGAGTCAGTCAGTCGGTGAGTCATTCAGTAAATCAGTCACTCAATCTCTTCCTTGTGAATCAACTTCCATACAAAGAAAAAACTCTGAATGAAATCTATTCTCTATTCTCCACTTAAAAACAAATTTTTTAAGTTGACGGGTTGCCCACAGAATTGTTCGAGGGGCTGTCTAGATAGATTGATTAATGACTTATTTTCTTGCTTAGAGAAACTATCTGATTGATAGATTCACTGCATGACTTGGGCCAATTGGCTCCAAATTTGGTACTCTTCATTAACAGATTGATCAGTCGATGGATCTTTCAATAACGCAATCAATTTATTAAATGACTGAGAGGGTCAGTTTTTTCATGAAACTAAATACACTATAATTGATTTTTTCAATGTTCAATTTTGTTTCTTGGATTGCTTTCATTTCACTTCAACGTTTTGTTTAGTCCAAGCAATGGCTCACCCCAGCTGACCAGTGGACAACTGTCGAATTTTCGTTCTCTTTACAACAACCGCTGAATAGAAGCAGATTACAGGTACGTCCTTTTTGCTCAGTATTCTCCTCCAATCTCTTCAATACTCGATGTGTGTAACCCTTTTATATCCAGACCTTCTACCGTCATCTAATCTAAGAAAATAACATTGTCGAAATAAACCAGTTTATTCTGAAACGACATTCTCTAACGGCTAATGATCAACTTGTTTTCAGCCTGGAAGACTTCTCCTTGCTGATAAAAATATTCTGAGCAGCTTCCTATCCTTGATTCAAAATTCTACCGTCAATTTCCGGAGATTTCCTGACGGTGCAGCAGCCGTTCAGCAGTTGATGAATTTGGAGAGTGCACTGCGAAACATGATATCGTACCTGCGAAAACTGGAAATCGTTTTTACCCTGGTAAGTGCAATGACCTTTCGTGAGAACGAGTACAAATTTTCGCAAATAAGTCGAACGAGTATTCTTAAATACCAGACAATTGACATTCTTATCATGAATACTTCTACAAAAAGCATTTTGAAAGGCCCTCTAGTTTGATCAATGTGACGTATAAAGCAATTTTTGGATGAGGTTAATTTAAGTACCATCAAATATCAATGCCGAGGTGAGAAAAATATTTGGAGGCCACGGATTTAGCTAAAACCGAGGCCCCAAAATATTTTCCTACCTTGGCCAGAAAAATTTTCAAATTTTTCACAACTTCGCCTGTTCCTGTTCGTATGTCCCGCCTGGCCCCCGTATAGCTGCTAACTATGGCTTTTAAATACAGGCGTTTAGTTAACTTATAAAACTCTCTAAAGAAATCTACGAAAGTTAGACGACACGCGTCAGAGAATAAAGAAGTTTTACTACTGTTCGTAAAGTGCTGCTCACTACTTTAGTTTTAAAACATTGCTAAAAAAATTGAATATGTCCTGAGAGGAATGCCCTGAGTGTTTAAACTTAACGAATGGAAGCTTCACTGTGGTAGCATCTTTCCTTGCAGGGCTCTCCCTCAAATGCAACAGCACCTGTGGGATCTGTCATAAGTGGAAGCCATGTCTCAGCAGTCATGCCCATACGCACCTCTCAGATCACTTCCCAAAACTCAACTGGACTCCTGAATTCTACCTCACCTACAATTCACAGCATAGCACTTCGCGTGTCGTTGGTTTTGAATGATCTATATTCTAGCCTTCTTGATATTGACGTTGACTTCAACAAGATTCTGAAGACTAAGTGCAGAAAAGAGTAACAGCCTATCTCACCATAGACTCTCTATGGCTCAGTTGTAGAGAGTGGATCCAAAGGTCTGGGCGGGTTCAATTTATCATGGTACCTAATATATTTGAAATGATTTTCTCCTTTAAATGAATAAATTTACAGAATTGATCTCCGATGTTACATTTAGTGGAATTGGTAAATTCAACTTAGGTCTAAAAGTGAAGCGTAAACTTAAGTAGTCGAATGCAGAAGGAATTGATACAAGTGTTCCAGCTTTACTTGTAGTTGCATTTGCGTTTATTTCTTTCAATGGAAAAATATCAGTTCTTAGTTTCAAATCTTAGAAGCAATATCAATAAAAATTCGGCAAAGAACGGTTAGAGGCTAAGATTGACAAAGTAATCTGACAAACTGCTTTCAATGGAGACCTGCGTCTCTCGTTAGCAGGGTCTACCTTCAGGTGGGAATGATCTGAATAGGAATACGAAGGGACTGTGAGTATTGTACCATATCGTGCATAGTGGGTACTATTTCTGAATCAGAAATTGATGTAATTTACATTATATCACTGAGTTGTAAACCTTTTGGCTTATTACACAGATATGGTTTCACAGTTGTTATGTTAATGTTAAAAATTTAAAGTGCGTGTTTACATGTTCATAGACCAACTTGTAAATAACAGTGATTACGGGCACAAGTGTTGTTGAGAGAATTCAACAATTTTCCAATCAAATAAATGCACTTGTAATCCTATCCCTCAACTCATTTTTTGTGTTGCTATAGAATCAGAAGTAAAACGATCGTGAATCTCTTTCCTAAATTGGTCCCTTCTGTTCATGTCCAAACTTCCGTTCAGTCAAACTGGTGGATAAATAACATGAAAGAAATGATAGATATCTGCAACTGAATCAGAACCGAAGCCCTGTAATATTTCCCACTTTACATAATTGATAACATCGAACTATATCTATGACAATTTGCCAATGAAAATTTGACAAAATGAATTTAATTTCTCAGTTCAAAACTTTTCTCCTTTTCACCACCCCAAGTTAAATCCGATTAAGAATATGAGTCGAAGTCTGTCCCTTCCGGAGTAATCGTTTGCTTCCAAAATAGATGCTTTTCTAACGTGAAAAAACCGCCGCCAAATAATTTCTCGTCTGGCCCCCCCATTCAGTCAATGTGTACACAGTATCCTTTCGTTAGATTGCGTTAGAATGCTGACAGATGCATGATGTTTTTGAAAACTTAACGTTTCACTATACTCTAGTCTCAGAAGTTGAATGGATAACTCATACTTCCTATCTCTCCGCCCTTTGGTTGAAGCTCACAGTGGTATCAATCGTACGTCCCGCAATCTGATATGAATTTTACATGACTTATTGAAAGAAGGCACTTCCGGTTTCAGAGCTTGCGGGATTGAACCAATAGCCAAAATATAATATTGATAATTACTGAATTCCATCGTTGCCGATCATTTGATCAACATCAATGTAGAGTTTGATAATTATTTATTTATCTCCCAGGAATTCAAGTCTAAAATTGTTTGTGTCTCTACCTTGATCCTTCTCTACGTCACTCGAGCGTCACAGCTCGAGCGTCACAGTGTAAACCTTATATATTTTTTTACACCGTTCCTACCAATCAACACAACCTAGATATTAGTCACGTATCTCTAACAGACGCTAAAAATATCAACCAATTGAAATAAAGTGAGTTTGATAAAAAAAAAAAAAAAAAAATATTAGACGAGGAGGTGTGCGGGCATGATGAGCTGTTTGGCATAGTTTTATGAGGAAGTTTATACAGGAAAATTCTTGAAAGAAAGACAGTTTTACATCGTGCTGGAACAAAAAGAGTACAATTGATTCAAGACAGGCAATATTTTCTAATACAGTCGGTCAAGATGTCTTTAAGCATTTTTCTTCGCTAATCTTCAAAGCATCATACGAAATGTCAAGTTGTGTAATCCGACAATTGCAAGTCAATAACATCATGTTGAACAGTAAGAAGGACAGTGAAGGGCAACGAGTTGACTCGATAGAGTATGGGACAAGATCCAAGTGCTATCTATTACAAGCAGTACTTTGGGCTTCAGTACATTGACCGCGAAGGATGGCGACTTGGTATGGGTGAACCTCGAGAAAGAACTCCCTCCTCAACGAAAATGCAAAACCGCTGTTGTTTCAGGTCGCTGTGAAAGGTTTTCCCGGGACCCTCTCCCCAAAGTGGAGGAAAACTTGCAGTGGATCATTTTGATTCAGGTCACACAAGCGCTAATCAAACGTTGGGAAGTTTTCCCTCCCTGTTAGCAAACATGCCATGATTGAGGGATTATACGTGCAAGCTACGCTCCGGAGATTTCAGTGGCAAGCGACACAAGCCTGGTTATTTAGCGGAGGGAACTGTTAGGTTTATTTTAATTTCCACCCACAGGTTATTAACACTGATGAGAACAGACTAGCGAGGGAAAGTTACGAAGTAAGTACATGGTCAAAGATTTGCATAAATCGCATCGCGGGATGACCCGCAAGGAGGGCGGTGTCTGCGGGCCCTCGACGTTTGCAAGGAACTGGATAACTACGGGTAGCTTGTTAACATTTATGGAATAAGTGAGCACAATGGAGAAGAAGTTGTGTTCTGTGTACAGTGGATGGGAATGCGTATTTGCCATTTGAAGAGTAAATTTCCCGAAGTGGGCGAAGTATGTCATAGTTTCCAATGGCGGTGACATCATCGCAATGTTTTGTGATAAACGCAAAGTTTTAATGTACGTGGAGGAAAACTAAAGGAAAGAGGAAAAGTCCACTTGTCACGTGTTTCGCTTCAGCCAAAGGCCTTTTCGCTTACAAGGCAGCTCAACGCCTAATGATGTTGACGCTGAAAATCACCAAAAGTTCTTCTTCGAAGACAACCTGAAAGGGCGACACTCATTAGAAGCCGTTCTTTGGCATGCCCGTCTTTAAATAGGATTCGAAAATGGATCAACTGCTATCTGCCAAAATTGAATATTTCCTTCAGGAAGCAAAAGTGAAAAACACTTAGAAGTCAGCCTTGCGGGACCTCTTCTTGACTTCCCTGTGATAAGTACCAAAAGGTTTGAACAGCCCTGATGACTAAAGCAAGTCAGTTCAAGCAAACATTTCAAGTCTTCCATGGTACAAACAACACCATGCTACATACTTTGTGATTTACCGGTGAATGCATCGTGTTTTTTTTTTTTTTGCGGTAAAGAACCTATTTGGTCATTATCAACGGACCATATCAACCAAAGTCTGTAACACAGGGAACACGCGATCAGTGAAGGCAGCGATGCGGATCAAATCGAGAAATTTCTACATATTTAGACTTTGAGAGTGCAAATTTATTGATAAGAACAAGTTGAAATTTTCCAAACTTTAGATAAAAAGGCTTCTTCGTCAAACATTAAGTGGCACTAATGACTGAGATATAAACTAAATGTTATTTCTTTCGAGATTGGTAGACAGTCCTTTTGCTAAGCGCGTGACATGTTGAACTGACACCAAAATTATGCGGAACTAAAGTTTTTCCGAAATGAAGAATATCTTTATCGTTTGATTAATCGTTTGATTTATGGAAATCGCAGAATATCTTCACCTTTTTTTACCCATGCGAAAGGTAACTTAGGTCTTACGCACAAGTAGCGTAACCTCCGGCATGACAAGAAACGCACGTCGTACGCGTACTCTCCCTAACGAGCAGTGTTGTAAAAAAATGAGTCACTTACATGGATTTATAGAACGACATTTTAACCCTTTCACTCCCAGGATCTCATTACTAATTCTACTTAGTCTGCCATACAATTCTTATGATGTTAGTTTGGAGATTTGGTATGGGATCAACTTATAATCCCCTAATTGATATTTTTCTGTATTCTTATCACCTGTCTTCTTGACCTAATATTAATAATTTAAGAAGAAATTCTGTCTTGGTCACGCATGGGAGTTAAAGGGTTAAGGTACGAAAAGCAATAACCACCAATTAGCGATAAACAGCTGATACCGATTGTTACGGCTCAAAAAGATCACAAACAACATAATAAAACCAGAGGACCAGGTGAGTTAATTCTATTCATGTCTCCGAAAAAAAGGAAAAGAAAGAGAAAACCATAGAGTTACAGACTAAATTAAGGGGCGAATTTCTTTTCGTTCGTATTCACTTTCGTTTTTGATCATTTGTTTGAGAGAGGGTAGGGACACGACCGTGGAAAGGTGAGAGAATGGTGTTCCATGTCGTTGTCTTTCCTGTCTTTCTATTCTAATGTGTAAATATGTGTCACTGTATTTCTAAACGATGAATTTAGTTAATAACTTGTATAAGTCGGTAAATAAGTCATTTTAAGGGACAATGTAATCGTATGAAGATTCTTGGAAAGCTGTATGGTCTTATGTGGTCAGTACTTCTAGAGCTGACCCTTTACACTAGGGTGTATGCATATTCTCCATACTGTTCTCTATACATTTATTAAGGTGCTGACAGAAAAAACTGTTTACAAACCAGAAGCTTCTTTAGTTGGGGATTATTTCATGTATTTTCATGGTCTTTATATGTGACCGAGGGGAGAAATTAGATGCTATTTACTCAAGGGGTTAACAGGTAAAAAAAATTAAATAAGTTCTTTTGTTCAGTGTCTGTGGTTTCGCAAGTTGTGTTTGACCAGCTGTCTCGACTAAAGAGTTTCATCTACAGTTCGGCTCTGCACGAAGTGCAATTAAATTAATGCAGAAATTAACAGCTATTTCCATACTCTTTACAACGCGAGTCATGCTGATGCATGACTTTGATGTTGCGTCTTCCCAATTTGATCTGTGAGTACTCGTTTAAAACCAAACTGTAGCCTTCTCCACTATAAGGGGGGTAAGTTTCTCAAGAAACTGCGGTGCTGCGTCGGTGGGAGAATATGAAAGGGTGATTTAGTATTATGAAATGAGTTGATAACCTAAATTGGCTTCCGTAAAGTGTTTTAAAGCTGACGTTTAGGGCGCTAGCCCTTCGTCAGAGCGAATGGAGGAAAAACACACACGGATGGAGTTGAGAGTAAACACACAAACCAAAATTCCTCCATTCGCTCTGACGAAGTGCTAACGCTCGAAACTTTAGCTTTGAAACTTTTTTACGGTGGCAAATGTTCGTTATCACGTTATAGGTGTCTCGATAGATGTAATGCTCTGATAGATGGAATGTTCTGAAACCGGTGACGAGTGTTGTAATTTTTCAATCATAGCAACACTTGACGTCAGAGCTGGATCATGGCGCAAATTTCGAGGATCACTCCAAATTGTTAACCTAAAGACCTTAACATTACCTGAGGATGAATCTAAACCTTTTTATCAGAGAAATGACGAACAGAACAATGCTTGATTTTTCACAAGTCAATAGACTACACTTTGTTTCATCTTCATGTTATACAGTGAATACAACTTAACCTTAACCAGTCGCCGGTATTAAATCTTGCCTCAACTCCGTTGAGCCGCTTGACCGAGCGAAAAGTAAATTTTTCTTATAGTTGCTGGTTGGCTGAACTATAGCTGCACCGCACAGAGGTTCTGGAAACGAGCGGGTTCATTTTAATCGAAACTCTTCATTCATGGGTGTGAAACATAGGAGACGACCGATAGGACTACGTGAACGTCGAGTGTGAAATTTGTGCTTCCCTTGCTGAATGGTTACATGTTCGTACTGGCCAAGTGTGAATATGGAAACATTACACACCATTTGAAAAAGCTGTCCCTCTGTGATTCTTAAGGTGACCGAAACTCAACGTCCCAGTTAAGCGCACTGTGAAAACTTCATTTGATTTGATGTGACTTGATCGGTTACAGCCGAAGAAAAAATTCCCTTCTATTATTCTTCCTGCATTTTGTTTTGTTTTGTTTTTTCAGCCACGTAAAAACAGAGAGACTGCTTATCGCACAAACGTATAATGTAAATGTAGGAGGGTAAAACATCAAGCAAATACTAATTTTTCACATGAGAATTATGTTCCTGGGCTGCCATGCCAGAAATCGGTTTCCAAACATGTCACTGATATTGTTACCTTCTCCTGGAAATAAACTTATCGATTTGACATACATAAGCAAAACGGCCTTTCTTGGAAAACATCCCCCAATTAGTGTCTCGATCGATCAATTTCATTGCGACGAAGTTCTGTACTTCATAATTGATGAATTTTTCTATCGTTGCTGTTCTCATTTGCCAAATTTCCATGAATTTTTATGTTGTTACAATTTCTACAAGAAAAACTTACCTTTCAATTTCCTCATCTGGTTATAAAACAAGTCTTTGTACGAATAACACAAGTTCACATCTTCTTTGATGAAATTTTGTCTGTGTGACTTAAATCTAAAAGTACAAAAGTGTACCAAAATAAATATTTTCTTTTTCAAACTTTTCTTCTGTCGGAATTGTAAAATCAAAGCAGATCTGTTACCCGCACAATTATAATCGAAAATGTAACATCTCTTGTTCCCGTAGTCGGTAAGCGTCTGATTAATAATTTAATGCCTGCAACGGAACCGATTCAGAAAACTAATAGCGCTGAAACATGACGCAAAGCGATTCGTAAGTTTACGCTTCGAGAATTAAGTTTAAACAAGACTTATGGAATTAAAAGTTCCTTTTTTTTTTCAAAAAATGACACAAAGCGACGTTTTAATCTTTTAGCTCCCCTGAGACGAGCTTAGTGTTCAGTTTATTTGGTTTTATCAAAACATAGCTTTTGAATTTTTACAAGTGTTGTTGTTGGTAAAACTTGCGAGATTGAAGATTAAATTTCTATCTCTGTCTATCTCTATCTATGGGGATATTTCGGCGTGTGAACCACATTTACAGGAACACGCTTATGCAAATTGTGCTACATTTAAAAAATGACTATAAAGACACTGTATAAAAGCCGTTCACGATAATCCGAGAGACTCCAAAAGAAAGAATCGCTAAGTTTGGACTAAACACAAGATAGAGGCAAGCCTTCTCAATTTAGAATCAGAAAAAAAAGAGATGACAGGTGAGATACCCTTTTTTCATCGTCAAAGAGGCGCGGCGTGAGAACTAGCATATTGTTTTAAAACTCTTCAAACTGCGATTTACAACCTTTCGTGTGTTATTTCGACTTTAACTCAATTTCCCGTGAGAATACACTAATTTTTTTTCTGATTCGGTAACCGACTGAGCCGAATGATAAATAACATTGATATGCATTCGTTCTTAGTTTTAGGATTTGTAACACGACATGCAGTCGTAGCTATGATGATTCTGTTATCCTTATCGCATGGTGCACCTGTTGATAAACATTCTGCTCACTGTGAAGTCAGCAAAAACAGCCCGAGGTTTAATAAAACATCTTTTACCGATGTCATTGATACTCGGAGGAGACGTTTATAGGTCGTATGTGAATGTAGTAAGTCTGAAATTTTGTTTCATACATTAGCCTAGTTTCAATAAATCGGTCAGTGAGCAAGGAAGAATGCCTTGAGTAAAAAAGTAACTCAGAGTTTTCAGTAGATCCTTCAGCAACTAACCATTCAGGCCTCATGCAGTCAGACAGTAAGTCAGTCTTTGGGTGAGTCAGTCAGTCGGTGAGTCATTCAGTAAATCAGTCACTCAATCTCTTCCTTGTGAATCAACTTCCATACAAAGAAAAAAACTCTGAATGAAATCTATTCTCTATTCTCCACTTAAAAACAAATTTTTTAAGTTGACGGGTTGCCCACAGAATTGTTCGAGGGGCTGTCTAGATAGATTGATTAATGACTTAGTTTCTTGCTAAGAGAAACTATCTGATTGATAGATTCACTGCATGACTTGGGCCAATTGGCTCCAAATTTGGTACTCTTCATTAACAGATTGATCAGTCGATGGATCTTTCAGTAACGCAATCAATTTATTAAATGACTGAGAGGGTCAGTTTTTTCATGAAACTAAATACACTATAATTGATTTTTTCAATGTTCAATTTTGTTTCTTGGATTGCTTTCATTTCACTTCAACGTTTTGTTTAGTCCAAGCAATGGCTCACCCCAGCTGACCAGTGGACAACTGCCGAATTTTCGTTCTCTTTACAACAACCGCTGAATAGAAGCAGATTACAGGTACGTCCTTTTTGCTCAGTATTCTCCTCCAATCTCTTCAATACTCGATGTGTGTAACCCTTTTATATCCAGACCTTCTACCGTCATCTAATCTAAGAAAATAACATTGTCGAAATAAACCAGTTTATTCTGAAACGACATTCTCTAACGGCTAATGATCAACTTGTTTTCAGCCTGGAAGACTTCTCCTTGTTGATAAAAATATTCTGAGCAGCTTCCTATCCTTGATTCAAAATTCTACCGTCAATTTCCGGAGATTTCCTGACGGTGCAGCAGCCGTTCAGCAGTTGATGAATTTGGAGAGTGCACTGCGAAACATGATATCGTACCTGCGAAAACTGGAAATCGTTTTTACCCTGGTAAGTGCAATGACCTTTCGTGAGAACGAGTACAAATTTTCGCAAATAAGTCGAACGAGTATTCTTAAATACCAGACAATTGACATTCTTATCATGAATACTTCTACAAAAAGCATTTTGAAAGGCCCTCTAGTTTGATCAATGTGACGTATAAAGCAATTTTTGGATGAGGTTAATTTAAGTACCATCAAATATCAATGCCGAGGTGAGAAAAATATTTGGAGGCCACGGATTTAGCTAAAACCGAGGCCCCAAAATATTTTCCTACCTTGGCCAGAAAAATTTTCAAATTTTTCACAACTTCGCCTGTTCCTGTTCGTATGTCCCGCCTGGCCCCCGTATAGCTGCTAACTATGGCTTTTAAATACAGGCGTTTAGTTAACTTATAAAACTCTCTAAAGAAATCTACGAAAGTTAGACGACACGCGTCAGAGAATAAAGAAGTTTTACTACTGTTCGTAAAGTGCTTCTCACTACTTTAGTTTTAAAACATTGCTAAAAAAATTGAATATGTCCTGAGAGGAATGCCCTGAGTGTTTAAACTTAACGAATGGAAGCTTCACTGTGGTAGCATCCTTCCTTGCAGGGCTCTCCCTCAAATGCAACAGCACCTGTGGGATCTGTCATAAGTGGAAGCCATGTCTCAGCAGTCATGCCCATACGCACCTCTCAGATCACTTCCCAAAACTCAACTGGACTCCTGAATTCTACCTCACCTACAATTCACAGCATAGCACTTCGCGTGTCGTTGGTTTTGAATGATCTATATTCTAGCCTTCTTGATATTGACGTTGACTTCAACAAGATTCTGAAGACTAAGTGCAGAAAAGAGTAACAGCCTATCTCACCATAGACTCTCTATGGCTCAGTTGTAGAGAGTGGATCCAAAGGTCTGGGCGGGTTCAATTTATCATGGTACCTAATATATTTGAAATGATTTTCTCCTTTAAATGAATAAATTTACAGAATTGATCTCCGATGTTGCATTTAGTGGAATTGGTAAATTCAACTTAGGTCTAAAAGTGAAGCGTAAACTTAAGTAGTCGAATGCAGAAGGCATTCATACAAGTGTTCCAGCTTTACTTGTAGTTGCATTTGCGTTTATTTCTTTCAATGGAAAAATATCAGTTCTTAGTTTCAAATCTTAGAAGCAATATCAATAAAAATTCGGCAAAGAACGGTTAGAGGCTAAGATTGACAAAGTAATCTGACAAACTGCTTTCAATGGAGACCTGCGTCTCTCGTTAGCAGGGTCTACCTTCAGGTGGGAATGATCTGAATAGGAATACGAAGGGACTGTGAGTATTGTACCATATCGTGCATAGTGGGTACTATTTCTGAATCAGAAATTGATGTAATTTACATTATATCACTGAGTTGTAAACCTTTTGGCTTATTACACAGATATGGTTTCACAGTTGTTATGTTAATGTTAAAAATTTAAAGTGCGTGTTTACATGTTCATAGACCAACTTGTAAATAACAGTGATTACGGGCACAAGTGTTGTTGAGAGAATTCAACAATTTTCCAATCAAATAAATGCACTTGTAATCCTATCACTCAACTCATTTTTTGTGTTGCTATAGAATCAGAGGTAAAACGATCGTGAATCTCTTTCCTAAATTGGTCCCTTCTGTTCAAGTCCAAACTTCCGTTCAGTCAAACTGGTGGATAAATAACATGAAAGAAATGATAGATATCTGCAACTGAATCAGAACCGAAGCCCTGTAATATTTCCTACTTTACATAATTGATAACATCGAACTATATCTATGACAATTTGTATTTACAAAATGAATTTAATTTCTCAGTTCAAAACTTTTCTCCTTTTCACCACCCCAAGTTAAATCCGATTAAGAATATGAGTCGAAGTCTGTCCCTTCCGGAGTAATCGTTTGCTTCCAAAATAGATGCTTTTCTAACGTGAAAAAACCGCCGCCATCTCGATTTGTTGATATCATACACAACTGAATATACTGTTGTTCCAACAAGCCCTATATCGACTCAGTTCGACCACGTAAACCATCAGTTTTCTGTGTTGTACTTACCGTAAATTTCCCTCTACCACGATAGTCCTCTACTTCTTCTCTGCCAAATAATAAAATTCCCCCTATCTATGCTTCCTTGTTTGCCTAATGGCATGTCAAGAGACATCAGTTGTATAAATATTCCACGGGAGCTCCCCAGAGAGATCATTTGTTTCCTTCCCTACTGTTTCGAGGTAGTGAATTTAAATGAATATTTAAGATTTTCCTTTAAAATGAAATCGATGTGTTGATTGATATTTTTAAGAAATACGTTTAAATCGTGTTGGGTTTGACGCCTCCGACCAAATCAATTTGAAATTTTCTTATTTCGGTCTTCAGCACTGAGATAGACAGGTGCATCGTATTCGAGGAAAAATCTTTCCGAGAAAAGTTATGCATTTTTCGTGACAATAATATTCTTCCCAGCTCCCTTGGTAACGCAAATCTGACGCATGTCTAATGAAACATGTTCCTTTTGTTAATTTAAAGATATTTTTTCTTTTTCCATTTTTGCAACAACAGATAGCTTTAATCGCAGCAGAATTTGTTCCGCCTCAAAAAAACATCGTGGTTATAACTTCAAAATTAAATTTCCCAGTGTCTTTTTAAAGCTGCTGAGGTATTCATGTGTTTACATGTGCTTGGGCATTTGGAGGGTTTAACAATTTTCATCTAGCACTCTATCTCTGAAGAGAAATAATTACTTTGTATTGCAAGTTTATCTATTTTATCGCCCGATTCTTTACCAAACATGCCAACTAAAAAACCTTTGTTTTGCTATTTTATATCATAATTTATTTTTGGTCCTGATGTAGCACGCCTACAAAATGAAGTAGTAATTGATTCCGGACAATTATAGCAAGGACGGGAAATGTTTTTGTTGGGGCAGGTGGACAAAGAGGTTATAGATACTGGAGGTGCCAGAGCAATTTCGACCAGAATTCCTTCGGTTTCAGTTCTCGTAAACTTGTCATAGGTAAATATGTCCGAGGAGAAGTATAGAAAGCTACTGAAGATAAAAAAAGATTACTTATTGAAATTGAATATGTATATGAAAATGTCAGAAAATATTTCACATTTATTTTTCCCTTTGTTTATATGAATATTTTACCGGCGAAAGAAAAGAGGATGCAAGTCTAACAACGATACCACTCTTACAAAGATTCTCATCATACTTCTGGACCAGTTTTAGTCCAAAATAAATCAGTTTGTTTAAACTCTCTATCTCTTTCTCCTTCTCCTCTCGTTATTTCACTGTCTCTCTCTTTCTCTTACTTTCTCTCTGTGTTAAGTTTTAATTTTCCTAGAGGTATCTTTATTATAACATTTTCTTTGACTGATTTCAAATAAGATCTTACGAGATCGCTCTTTTTGTAAAATAAGCAAAAATAAAAACGACACTGAAAGTATATGTCGTGTCAGTTTGATTCCAGGTTGGAGAAAAAGAAACAGTAGCTTCAGAAAATTCCCCATATAAATATTTTAGGAAAAATATAAGCGCTTCTTCGCCCTACTCGTACGGCGTCAGCAACGTAACCTGATGTACCCATGCAGCAGGTGTAACGGATATAGAGTTTGCACACGGGACAATCCTCGCGATTTTTCCCGCCCTGCTGCTAAATCTGAAAACATGAATCACATTTTTTTTCTTTAAGAGAGCCAACATTTTTCTCTGGATCCCAATTCACAAAGTTTAAGATATAGATTATTGGAGTTCAGAAAGACCGTCGGCTAAGTTCTGTCAAATGAAGGGTAAGATTTAAAACTATTTCTGAATTCCCTTTTCCAGTATTTTCGTTGAAAAGGATTCCATGCTGAGTCAGTTATTAGACTTTGAGTGATATTATACAGTAGAAATTTTTTTTAAATATTCCAGAATGGGTTAAATTTTTAAATTCCCATTATTTTTTTTTACAGTTTCGTTTAATACTATTCCTTGGTATAACCATGCAGCTCAGTTGAACAAGAAAGAAAGTTTCGTTATTGTATATTTGTATTTAATTAACGGTACCTATGTTTCTGTTTCCTAGTGATTACTGCAGTAAATTTTCCCGTTTGCTGTATCTTGACAATAGCGACATGTTTTCCAGTTAAACGTCCGTGCCAAGAGGACGCCGATGCTCGCGTTCTACTCTCAAACGCTTTAATTCTCTCTAAATTTCTGGCGAATGAAATCACTGAGCTCAGCAGCACGATTGTAAGTTTTGCCTAGCACATTCAGTTACATCTTTTCATAACTCTCATGATGTCTGGATTTTCAATTGAAACACACTGATATTTAAAAAAACAAAGAAACAGTGATCCGTTTCTCAGTTTTTGTATGATAGGTAGTTTGTTCTAATTACGCTGATTTGCCTTAAAGGAAAGAAACTGGCCAACAGACCGTTACAATGAATCCAATGTAGACTTCATCGTACATCTCGGAAGGTTCAATAAAACAGCACATACGGTAAACACTTATGTAGCAGTCTCTCACTTACTTTTTTGTCCTTCAGAGTTGCTTTGTAGGTCAGTGAACGCTATTGTCATGCATGAAGATATCTTTCGATATAGTGGTTACGATAATTTATTGTAGGCGACTTTGCTAATGAACTTAATTAACTGAATAACTTAAGAATATCAAGTAAGGCATCCTCATAAAAGGTATAGAATTAATTATGCCGTTTTGTTAACAAATCTTAATGATTTTTCTTATTTTTCAGCCTAAGGAAATCCTCAGAGTAAACTTTCGTATATTGAAAACCTTTATGGCAGCGATGAAATATTTCATGAAACAACTGAAACGCGTCAAAGGGGCCGAAAGACTGGTTACCAACGAACTTAGGTCTATGAAAAATCACACCAAGGCACTCATAAATCATCTGCAAAAAATCGTCAAAATCATTGTAAGTGTTTTTTTGTATTTCTGTGGAATGCTCCATCATACATACATCCTCTTTCTCAAACTAAAGGGTAGCTACATTTCGACTGGTATTCTAAACTTGTTTTATTGTAATTAAATCAGCAGCAAGGACGAGGGAACAACAATACACCGCAAGGTACCCAACGGGGGAATGGCACTGTCAACAAACCATGGAATCGTCCTCCAGCAACACAAACCACTCAAGATGTACTGCTACACACCAAACTTATGTTGGACGAATTTTATGGACAAGTAGAAACACTCATAACTGATTTAATGGAAATAACTTGTAATTAAGATCTGCAGGAAAAACCAAATCCGAGTAGGACGAAAAGTAAAAGAAATAATTGTAACGTCAAGTGGGTACTTCCTATGGAAGATAACGATATATACCGTTTTATTAAATTAATATGTCAAAAAGTAAATCGGAAAGATGATGATGTAATTAAATCCCACGTAAATAATAATCAGTCAGTGTTATTTCATTTTAGTGAGAAAACAAGGTGTAATTTTAATGAATTAAAGTTATCTGAGACAAAGAAAAGAAGATTAGATTTGTTGTGTTTCCTTCTCATCTCCCCTTATCCTGAATCAATACACACATGGAATTGGCTTTGATTATTGGTTGGGTAAAAATCAAAACTTTCAGAGATGTTCCGGAGGTTACGAAGTTACGGAGAACTTTTTCCTGCTTAAAAAAATCGTTGCCAATTGTAGAGTGTTCACCAGACGATTAGTAATCTTCGTCGTCGTAAATTTGTAATACAGTGCACATTAACAATTTTTTTTGCGTCACTGTCACATCTCCCATCAAAGGCAATCTAAACCCAGGCCTAATAATAACTTTATCCATCTCTGATTTGAAAAAGTTAACGACCATATTCATTTTGCAGGCAAAATCATTATCATTTGCGCAAAAATCTTTTCCTTAATTGAGCTTAAAAAAGTTTCTACGTCACGCGTCACTAATCAAGTTATTTCGTAATTAATATTCAACCCGATTAGTACTTTGAGGCTATAGCGAATTGTTACAAAACACCATCCAAAAGATGATATTACAAAAAAAAAAAAAATTAAGGATGCCGTGCGTTTTGAAAATTTGTAAAAGGTGATAACTGTAGCAATACCAACGTTGAATTTTTTGGTATAATTACGAGAAAATTCTTTGGCAAGTGCATGTCAATTCATGCACGCCAGGGTTCTATTGCGATTTGTAATCCCTCAACCGAACATGTTTACGGGGAATATAACTATTAAAAAATTAACCTAAGTTACATTTTCACTCCATCACAAAACAAATGCCTCTTACTGGAGGCCTGGAAAAGACGCAAAATAAAGCCAGTAGTCATGGTTACAAAGAAATTTTGAACTTCCTTTCCCAGCTTGTTAGCGCTTAAAGTAGGATACACGATTCAATTGTGAATAACAGGTTTGTAAACTGGGGACAATATTCTCGTTTTTCGGGAACCAATTCAGAACGTGTTTAAACAGTTTAATCTTGATATTCATAATGATGAAAGGTTTGAATATATTTGAATATCAACGAGAACTAATGTACACTGACAACTTTTTTTATCACTCATATAAATAGGACATTGGTGGCCTACTTCATTTGATCTAAAGGAATGTGTTCATGAATCAGATTTACGTCATATTTTTTGAAATAGTAATGAAAAATTCGTAAGTTCTTCCCGATTAGAAAATTTTAAAAAGTCAAAAATTTTAATCTGTACTGATAACTAAGAATATTATAATGATCATAAAACTTTCTTGATTTTAAAACAGGACCTATCATTAGTATTTTTGTTATACACGTCATCATTTCCATGGGTACTAGTTTGCTTCCTATTCAGACGACCCAAACGTTGCGATGCCAGAGATCACTGTTAGAAGCCTTACTTACGTTTCTCATGCTATCAGACGGAATCTCTGTTCTCCTCAGAAACATGTTATGTGTTAACAGCTTCATTATCTTTCTTAGTCCTGTAATGTTGCATCCGCAGACCTTTATTTGTATTTTTTTTTAAATCTACTGAATTGATCCCCTCTGTTTTTTCAGTCTTCGAGAAGGTCACTGAACTCCTTTAACGTCCATTTTGTTGGTCCAACTCAGAAACTTTCGTAAAGGTATCTTTATATCCATACATCAAGATTTCCATATCTAGATGTTATGCGTTAATTTGGATATGATTCGATTCATTTTTATGGAAAGCATTTAGTTTAAGTGTAAGCTTTATCAAGTAATAAGTAAACCGGATAATTTGTTTTTTTTAATATACAGCTTCATTGTATGAGGAACAGAAATTTCTTGTTTTATGTTTTCACAATTCTACCTGAAAACAAAAACCTACTGAAAGGCAATTTTATGGATATGGAGGTTTTCCGGTTTAAAATACACAGACCTTTCTCATTGTGACATTTATTAGCCTTTCATCAACCCTGAGTTGTTAATTTGTTAAATCGCCCGAATTAGGATTTTTATTCTCTTCAGTCACGGCAAGGGCTTGAAGAAAACATCCGTGTAACGAGGAATTCCACAAAACAACTAAGCCATCTGCGACTTGGTGGGAAACCGGTAATAAGGAAGGAAATGAATCGTATTAAACATATGGCAAACGCAGTTGTATAGCAACATTTGCCAAAGATTTTGAACGAAATGAAGCAAAGGGTTTAGAAAAAACTCGGGATGGAGGAATATATACGAGACCATCGTCTTCTAATAAGCAATTGAGGGAATTTGATTATAGAAAAGAATGGGTGATTCCGTGGGATGCATTGGCTACTGGGCGTAGCATTGGGAGAAATTGTGCAGTTACAGTAAACTATGATTAGTCAGTTGGATCAACGGAAGAAATCACTGTAAAAAATCTTAGTGTTGAGGAAACCGTGACTGTGTTTATACTTGAAAATAGCGAAGAGTGGCAGCTTAAAAACCTTTGGATTTTTCTGAAGCAACTTGGAACTCGATCTACTGATCTCCTTGTATTTCTCATCGTTTGTTTCAATCTTGCGGAGAGCAACGGCTCGGTAATATAAAAACAATTTCCATTTCCGCCGTCAACGGCTTCTCTCCTTTGAGGACACATATTTTCAGCCGCCTTAATTTGTCTATCCAAAACTGTAACAGGTACGAAAAACAGGCTATCCACACTTAAATACAACTAATAAGACTTTACTGAGTTACTTCCTAGAGATTTGTAGTTAATTGGTGATATTTCGATACCATTTCGCGATGTCAATTTCACAATAGACCTTACGCAAGGTGAAAAGTTAATCGGTAGATTTTATTACATAGTTCATGGTGAATCACACAAAAAACGTACCCTTGCCTCGTATCAACATTACCTAAATCCATTTGTGATAAAATGGCGGCGAAAAAGCGACGATCTCTCACCAAAATCGTGTGCTTTTACGTCGAAACATCCCTGGCGTAAACACGAGGATTCGGTTACCTTCACCCCTTTAATTGCTAAGAGATTACTGAAATTTGTATTTTGGGGACTTTAGAGTCAAAAAGGGAGTACTAGCATCTCAAGATAAATCAGCTAAATACAGCGCCGAGATAATTTTGCATCAGTAGTGGAGGGGGGTGGGAGGGACTACTTGTTAGTGGGAAAAACAAAAATATCACGATTGTCGTGAACGATAACAAAATATTTTATTCAAACTTTTTTTCCTAATGAATTCATGTCCGTAGAGAATTTCCTCTGACCTCTTGTGCAATCCTTAGGAATTCAAGCTTGCGGTGTACCTACCGAAAAATAGAAAATGTTAACTGATTTGAAGAGAACATAACACAAAATTTACCATAATTATATGCATGCAGCATGGTCCGTTTGGAATCAGTTCTCCTTCGTATCTCTCGCAAGTAGTTCCACTCCTTGTGTTCCAGTCTCCCAGGGGAAATCCAATTTCGGGCAGAATGTGTTATGTTCGAAAGGGGGTAAGTTTCTAAAGAAACTGTGGTGCTGCGTCGGTGAGAGAGTATAGTAGGTAATTTAGCGTTAACAAATGAATTGAAAACGTAAATTGGCCACCGTAAAGGGTAAAAAAGCTGACTTTTCGAGCGTTAGTCCTTCGTCAGAGCTCTGACGGAAGGGCTAACGCTCGAAACGTCAGCTTTTTTACCCTTCACGGTGGCCAATTCACGTTTTCAACTCAGTTGTTAACACTAAATTACCTGTGTTATGTTCTGCTTGTCAAAGCCATCCCACACTGTTGCTCGGAATTCATAGGAATCACATAACGCCTACAGAGTATATCAAACAGAAATAAATTCATCAACATGCATACCTTGAAAGATCTTACAGCTTTCTAGGTGGAAGAAGTAATGTATACTTGACTCTCTTTACAGTCGCGAATTACATGTTTTCGGTCAGTCTCCAGCTCAAACATTTATCTATAAGTTGATGAAAAAATAATCCAAAATAATTAAAAGATTACGAGATTTTGAAAACCTGGTTTTAAGAGTAGTTAATAAATACCAAAAGATGTTATAAGTATATTTATCATAAAAATTACAACTTCCTCGATTGTGATTGGTTTAAAAAAGTACTAGGTTATAGGGTAGTTTAGTATTATCGACTGAATTGATAACGTAAATTGGCCACCGTAAAGAGTTTCAAAGCTAACGTTTCAAGCGTTAGTCCTTCGTCAGAGCGAAAGACGAAGGGCTAAAGCTCACTAAAGACGTCAGCTTTGAAACTCTTTACGGTAGCCAATTTACGTTATCAATTCAGTTGATAATACTAAGATACGAAGGTACTAATAAAGTAGAACCTCGATTTAGCGAACCTCCATATAATGAAGTCTTCGGTATAACGAACGTACTCTTCAGCCTAGCCAAAGTTACATTAAAATGGATGGGACAGAACCACGATATAACGAAAACATTCCAGAAGCTTAAACGTATAATTTACCTCGATATAACGAAGAAATGTCATCACGTGACAATTAAAATTGTTAAAAAACTAAACTGGTGAGCAGCACTCTGCGAACAGTAGTTCTAAAACTTCTTTATTCTCCAGCGCGTTTCGTTTAACTGTCGTCGACTATTTTAGGGAGTTTTACAAGGTAACACTAAACTAAAACCATGGTCCCCGAATATTTTTCTCATTCGGCTTAAAAAAATTGCAAAATTTTTCACAACTTTGTGCGTTCTTGTTCTTAAGTTCAGCCAAGCCTATAAGGTCACTGGCCCCCGCAATAGCCGCCAACTGTGGCCTTTACAAATATTGGTACTCAGTGTTAACTCGTAAACCTCCTTGAAGAAGTCTACGACAGTTAGAAGAAACGCGCCTGACAATACAAAAGTTTTACAACTATTGTTCTCAGAGTGCTGCTCACTAGTTTGGTTTTTCAAATTTTTTCTTCAAAATAATTCTCCAAATAAACGCGAAAGCACTAAATGTTATTTACAGTAATCGTTGCGATCCCAGAATGCTATGTAGCGCAACGTCACACCAGAAAAAAAGCAATTATTAAGCATATCTCGGTATAACGAACATTTTGGTTGTTCCGCAAATTCGTTAAATCGAGGTTTTCGATATAACGAGCCCCCGTTAAAACGAACCAATTTCCCCAGCCCCTTGGTACTTCGTCAAATCGACGTTTAACTGTAAAGTAGCTAAGGATACCAAGCTGTTAATATGGAGCTACTAACACAGGAACCACTAATACGAAGCTACTTATACAAAGCGACTAATACAGGGCTACTAATTAGAAGCTACCGATACCGAGCCACGGATAAAGGATCTACTCGAACATAGCCACTAACGCAGAGCTAGTGATAGTGAGCTACTCATACTCCGTTAATCATACGGAGCTACTGATATGGATCTAGTGATACGGAGTTTCTGATACAGAGCTGTTGATACAGAACTACTGATACAGGACATACTGATACGGCGCCACGGATACAGAGCTACCAATAGGGAGCTACTATTACAGATGTGCTGATACCGTGCTACTAATGCAGAGCTTCTGATACACGGGCTACTGATACTGAACTACTAATGAGAAACTACCGATACCGAGCTACAAATACAGGAGGTACTCATACAAAGCCTCTAATAACGAGCTACTAATACGGAGCTTCTAACAAGTAGCTACTGATACGGAGTTACTCATACGAAACTACTGATAAAAGGGTACTAAAACGGAGCACCTAATAATTTGGAGCTCCTTTTACCGAAGCTCCTGATACAAAAAGCTACTGATGTGGAGCTGCTAATATGAAGCTATTGATAAGGAGCTACTGATACACAGTTACTGATACGCAGCTACTGATAAGAAGCTACTTCAACGAAGCTACTATTATGAAGCTATAAATAAGGCTCTTACTGATATGTACCGTTACGAAAGAACTGATGCACAGCTACTAATACAGAGCTACTCTCACAGAGCTAGTATTGTAGTACTTAGTAACAAAAGATCTATTGATAAGGAACAGCCGATACAGACCTACCGACAGGAAGCTACTTATATCCAGCCACTAACACAAAGATTGTGTTCCGGAGGTATCGATATGGAGCTACTGGTACACGGAAAATGATATGGGGCTATAGATATCGAGATACTAACAGGGAGCTGCTGATACAAGGCTATTAGATACGGAGCTACTGCACAGAGCTACTGATACGGAGCTACCGATACAGAGTTTCTAATACGAAGCTACCGTTATAGAGCAACGTTATAGAGCAACTGATACAGAGCAACTGATACGAAGCAACTGATACGGAGTTACTAATACAGAGCAACTGATACGGAGCAACTGATACAGAGCAACTGATACGGAGCTACTTACACGGAACAATGATAAGTAGTTACTAATACAGAGCTATCGATACAGGAGCCTCTAAAACAGAGTTACTGATACGGAAAAATCTATGCGAAGCTAATAATATTGAGCTACAACTACAAGCACAGAGCTACTTATTACAAGCCACTAAAAAGAAGCTACTGATATAGAGTTACTAAAACAGATACTGATGACGGAGCTTCTGCTACAAAGTTATTCATTTCAAGCTACTAAAAAGGAACCAATGATACGAATCTACTAAAAAAAGCTACCTATTTGTAACTGCCAATACAGGTGCTACTG
Source organism: Pocillopora verrucosa (assembly GCF_036669915.1). Taxonomy (NCBI): domain Eukaryota; kingdom Metazoa; phylum Cnidaria; class Anthozoa; order Scleractinia; family Pocilloporidae; genus Pocillopora; species Pocillopora verrucosa. Next base: position 12,754,541 of record NC_089312.1, read on the forward strand.
ATACGGAGCTACTAATACAGGTGCTACTGATACGGAGCTACTAATACAGGTGCTACTAATACAGAGGAACCGATACGGTGCTACTAACACGAGTAACTAATATGGAGCTACTGATCCGTAGTTGGCGATAGGAGAGCTACTAATATAGAGCTGCAGATAACGAGCAACAAATATGGAGCTAATGATACAGAGCTTCCGATTCAAAGTCACTGATATGGAGCTACTCTAATAGAGATACTTGTATGGCGCTTTTGGTAAAGGAGTCACTGATATACGGCTACTGATACACAGCTACTATTACGGAGTTACCAGAATGGAGCTGCTGATAAGGACCTTCTGATACAGAGCTTATGATACGGAACCACTAAGACGGAGTAACTGATTAGAGGCTACTGATATAGAGTTACTAAAATGGAGTTATTGATAAGGAGCTACTGATACCGAGTTACATATGCCAAGCTATGCCAGAACTGCTGAAACAGAGAATCTAGAGCTACTGTTACGGAGTTACAACTCTAGTCTAACTCTGGAGCTACTGGATTTACTGAAAAGGAGTGAAAAATACGAAGCTACTAAAACGGAGTTTGTAAAACCAAGCTATCGATATGGAACTACTCATACATGTACAGGAGCTAGTGATAAGGAGCTACTGATACAGAGCTACCAGCACTGAGCTACTGATAAGGAAATACTGACTCCGAGCTATGACGGAGATGCTGATAGAGAGCAACTGATGCAGATTCACTGATACGCAGATACTAATACCGAGCTACTAATACGGAGCTACTGATTAGGAGAAGCCTTTTAAAGCACCAAGCTAATTTTGAGAGGGTGCTTGATAGGATTTCCACAGAAGGGTTAAAGCTGCAACTTCACAAAATTTAATGCCTGTTCATGCAGCCCACACTCACATACTGTGGGTATGTTATCACCGGGGACAGTATCCATCTTATGGCAGCAAAGGTAAATGCAATCAAGAATCCCCCAGAGCCAAAGAATGTTGGTCAGTTATGTGCACATGACAGGACGGAAAACGCGTGCACTGTAAGTACCTCCCGTTGTCCCATACAAAGCCTTAGAAAACTTTTCTAAGGCTTTGTATGGGCTTTTTTTCTGGAGTATCTGGTAGCTCTCCAGGTTGCTTCAATATGCTTACCGCAAGGCGTCATAATCTCGTCACTTTGTGACAGAAATGCCGTTTAACTGAAAGTGAACCAGAACACCAACAGACCTATACATGTCTCAATTTTCCGATGAGGGAATGCTAGGCATCCATGACACGTCATCGCTTGTCAAACTTTGTCAGTGAACATGACATCCACTTACGTAATTGGCACAGGATATACTACTACCGATGAAGGAATAATAAATAAATCTGATCAGAAGTCTGTGGCAGGTCGGGTCATATTGAAACGCGTGGAAAATGCATTTTACATTTAAAAAAACTTTATACTTAGAGGATTTCAACTGCTTTTTTTTTTCTGGTAGTCCTTGCATAAACCTTGTACCCTGTTTCGTCCACATTAATTCTTCGTAGTTGTACATTCACTGCGAACAAAGCTTTCCGGTTAATTTTTGTCGTTTTATCGCAATGAGATAGGCCGCTGTCCACTAGAATTTTCTACAACATTATATCGGTATGGGCACAAACTCAGCCACAGGGAATTGAGTACCGAAGGCGATCGCCAACAAAAAGCGCACGCTTGGCGCGCGCTTGGCAAAGTAATCATGCCACGACGATCTCGGGAAAGTACAATCGAAGAAAAACGCAGAATGCGAAATCAAAGGAGGAAACGTAAACGATTGTCAAGGACAGCTAGGGAAAGGGAGAACAGAGAAATGAGAACACAAAAGGAAAGAGATGCATATTCTTAGCGCGAATGTATTATGGCAAATGGAAAGCATTAGTCGAACAGAATAAAAAGACTCTGGACAAAACCAAGGTAGGTACTCGGTTAGCGTCAAAATAGAATAAAATAGGTATAAAAAAATGAGCAGTTGGTTACAAAAAACGATATCACCGATCTGAAGCTGAACGTAATCAAACTAGCATTGTCTTGCATTGTACAAAACGTCCTGGGGTTGACTTCAACATAAACTCATAGGGGGAGGGGAGAGTGTAGCCCTCAAAATTTGTCTCCTTTTTATGATGAAATGAAAAAAAAACTACAATCATTTTCGTAAAATTAGGCAAAGAATCCCCATTTGAAATTGCCACATTCTGAAATGATTTAGCGGGAATTCATTCATTTCTGTTTGCCAAGCAGACAGGCAAAACTTTCGTCTGAAAAGGACAGTCATTGAGCTTTGAGCATTTTCCCTTCCATCTTGCCATGTAGTGTTGATCTTGCCCTACCAAGGTTACCACAGATCAAAAAATGGCCAGGGATAGAAATTTCAAGGTCAGGGAAAAGTCAGGGAAATTAAAGTTTTTACACCACTGAGTTTCATTCCATGCTGGAAGAAATATTTCAGATGATCTCAGCAATTTTTTAATGAAGAAGAGGAGACTGGACATTTTATATCCATTTCATCAGGGAAATTTTATTTTTATCATGGATAGGTCAGTACCTTAATAGTCAGAGAATTTTGGAAAGTTCTGTTTGTGGCAACCATGCCTACCCTCTGTGTATCTCTATCTATCTCTAGTTAAGTCTAAAATGAATACTTAAAATACTTGGGGTTGTTTAGGATACAAGGAGAGACTTAAAGAAGGCAAATGAGCCACAGTTTATTATATGAAAGGGATAAAGTTTACCAATCAATCTATTAACATAGGAATTACAATTTCCTCGATTGTGATTAGTTTTAAAAACTCCTATTTTCCACTAATTCACTTGCCAAGTTGTTGTTGGACAGTTCAATAAGCCAAATACATTCAAAGTTGTAGTTTAAGTCAACCAATCACATTCAAAGTTGTGGTTTAAATCAATCAATCACAACCTTGGTTTCAATCACCATAGAAACAGTGTAAAGATTCCTAAATTGAGGCTTTCTTCAAAACGGAGAATTGGTTTCCCTTGAGCAACGACAATATTTAAGTGTTCTTTTTAATTTGGAAATTGTAATTTTTATTATTAATTGGTAAAAGGACTTTGTGTCATTCGTTTCGGTCTGTAATCACACTCGTGATAAACAAATTGTACTCCCACTATGTAGTCGTCTGATTTTGTTATCACTCATATGATTACAGACCAAAGACTACTCAGTCCTATTACCACTTATTACACAATCTAGCATGTGAATCTTATTAAGCTGACCAGCTTCACTTTTCCTCTGTTTATTACTTTATTCCAGATTAGAGACAGGAATACAAAATCAGGACCACCCAGTTGCAAATTTGCCACTGTTAATTTAATTGATCCATGGAGCTTCAACCAATCAGTGAAAAGGAATTAATACTAGGACAGGGTTCATATGGCCGGTGCATTTTAAAATCTTTCAAAAGATTAAACGTTCTTGTGGTAGAAAAACAATGTCTGATGCAAAGCACTAAAGAGATGGTAAAGGAGGCACAAATCATGTAGACTCTCACACACAAAAACATTTCTGCAATAATAGGAATCCAGCTTGAAAGAGAGCCTATATCTCTAGTGATGGAGTTCCAAGGGGAAGAAAATACATCCACAACAGTCAGTAAACCATTGTATTGCAAAGAATCCAATGGTATATTAAGGAAAGTTAACAGTTCACTGACAAGCAAAGACTGGCTGATCATTTGTCATGATATCACAGATGCTCTCGCTCACATTCACTCCAAAGGCTTTCTTCATTGTGGTCTCAAATCAAACAATGTTCTCGTAACTGATAAACATGGCCAAATTATAGACTTTCGAAAGGCCTGTGACAGTTCATTTCCCCCTGCAAAGAAGTACACTTTTCACTATAGGCGCATTGCTACTGAAGTTCTGAATGGCACCCATTGTAGCAAAGCCAGTGATGTTTATTCCCTTGGCCAAATCCTGCATGAAGTAGCTACAAAGCAAGAAATTCCAATGTTACTTGTCAATGCTCAAAAATGCTTGGACCACAAGGGGACCAACAACAACAAGAGAAGGCTGATCCTAGCAAGCGGGGAGTTTTAAGCAAAGTGGCAAGGATCTATGACCCACTGGGACTGGCCTCTCCCATCTCATTGGGGGGTAAGCTCCTCTACCGTGACGTGTGTGACGCCAAGCTAAACTGGGATGCAAAGCTACCAAGAGAGTTGATGCAGAGTTGGACCCGATGGGAGGAGCAACTTCCTGAGCAGCTTACAGTCCCAAGGTCCTTAGCAGCCTATCAAGAGGACATTCAATCAATCGAGTTGCACGCCTTTGGTGATGCCAGTGGTAAGGGCGTGGCCGCAGCTGTGTATGCTGTAGTCGTTCAAGAGTCAGGCGTCAATCAGGGACTTGTGGTAGCGAGAGCGAGACTCTCCAAAAGGGGACTGACGATCCCTCGGCCAGAATTGGTGTCTGGACATATGGCGGTGAATCTCTTGGCAAACGTGGCTTCAGCCCTGGATGGATTTCCCATAATGGAAAAGTACTGCTGGCTCGACAGCACCGTTGCCCTGCACTGGATCAGATCCCCAGGCACATATTAGTAGTTTGTTAGCAACAGAGTTGAGAAAATACAAGCACATTCAGAAGTGACCTGGCGGCACGTAGGGACCTCGGAGAACCCTGCTGACCCTGGAAGCTGTGGTGGAGAAGTGCTAAACCATCCCTCTTGGTGCAATGGACCGAAGTGGTTGAACAACAAAGCGTGCTGGCCTCCAGATATTGTGACCAAGGCATCGGATGAATCAATGGCAGAAGTGAAAGCAACGCGAGAAGTCTTTGCTGTGGCGATAGCAACTACAGACGAACTAGACATCCTCCTTGAGAAGTTTACCTACTGGAAGACGATGAAAATCTGTGCGTGGATGATGCGGTTTGTCCACAACGTTCGTTCAAAGACAATAGGAAGACTAAAGGGACCGCTGACCACTGAAGAAACTAACAAAGCGAAAATCTTTTGGGTGAAAAGAGTCCAGATGAGAGCCACAGTGGATAAGCATTATCAAGAAGATTGGTTGCAACTGAATCTACAACCAAACCAAGACGGCATATTGGAATGTCGAGGGAGAATTCAAGGGCATTTTCCGGTGTATTTGCCCCATAGTCAGCACTTTACAGAGAAGCTCGTAACACAAGTTCATCTTGGAACGCTCCACGGGGGAGTTGTCAGTACCATGGCAAAGGTTCAAGAGCTGTACTGGGTTCCGTGCCTATGAAGATTGGCCAGAAGAATAGTGAAGAGTTGCCACGGCTGTCGGCGGTTTCAAGCACAAGCGTTTTCATCCCCTCCCCAAGGAGACCTCCCAAGGGATCGGACTGAAGGTCAAACACCCTTTCAAGTCGTCGGCGTCAATTACGCGGGACCGTTGAAGTACCGTAAGAACACAAAGACAGAAGGAAAGGCATACGTGTTGCTGTACGCCTGTAGCCTGACAAGAGCTTTGTTCTTGGATTTGCTGCCCAACTTGGAAACTAAAGAATTCCTTGCGAGTTTTAAGTGCTTCATCGCCCGACGCGGGAGACCGCAAAAGGTGTATTCAGACAATGGAAGAACCTTTGTTGGTGCCGCCCAGTGGATCAAACAAGTGATGCAAGATGAAAAGTTTCAGAATTTCCTGGCCTACCAAGGGATCAAGTGGCAGTTCAATTTGAGTTGTGCGCCTTGGTGGGGAGGGCAATTCGAGAGGATGGTGGGACTCGTCAAGAGAGCTTTTTACAAGTGTATTGGAAATGGCCTACTGTCCTGGGCTGAACTTCAAGAGGTACTATTGGACATAGAAGTGGCACTCAACAATAGACCACTGAGTTATGTGGATGAAGACATTCAGTTACCCATTCTGACCCCGAGTTCCTTCCTGTACGGTCAACCCAACATGTTTGATGGAAGTATACAACAGTTCAATGAGTTCAGTAAGGGTGTCTGTAGAGTGGTTATTTGGAGATATCATAGAATATTTCAAGTTCATAGATTTCAAAAAGAATCTCAAGATAGGAATGAGCAACATTGGAAAGATGTACATTGTTTGTGCACTTCTGCAAAATGCTTTGAGTTGCTTGTATGGCGACAATACTGCAACATTTTTTTACCTTGAGCCTCCCACCCTGCAAGACTATTTTGCATAGCTGATGTGTTGAAGAAAAGAGAACTCTATCTTCTTATGAAAATTTATAATTTGAAACAGTTATGATATGCAATAACTTGGACGTTACCTTATGAAATTTGAGGAGCAGCCCCTCCCAATTAGCTGATTAAAAAAAAATGCATATAAACCTATCATGGTCGAAGGTTGTTGGGTGTAGCAGAGTTTGTGAGGCACAAAATTTCAGACACTTGTTATAAACATATATTCAACATGTACAGTCCAACAATTTTAACCAATAAATTAACAACAAAATGTTTAAGCCTAATTTGTCTTTTTTCGTACCAGCTTCTGCATGACTGAGAAGCCACCAAAGTTTCCAAGAGGCATTTATAATAATAAGCGAATTCAAATGATTATTACATGAAAATGTAAACATTTCTTTCATAAATGCCATTGTCCTATGAAAGTTAATGAACATAAATTCAAATCTCTCTCTGCAAAGTGCCATTGAAAAAGATACCATTGGCTAACAACAACAAATTAAGTTACAGTAATTAACAGTTAATCCCTCTCTTTAGGCAAAAATTTTTCCATGAGGGTGAGCAATGCTTGATTCATCTGCTGTTGTTGCTGTAATATCAACAGAGTTTGACTTTGTTGATCTTTCCTTAACTGTAGCTCTTCCTCTCTCAGAGAATGTTCTAACTTTGCTTTTTCTCTGAGAAATTCTACTGCATCACTGCCACTTCTCCTTTTTTTCTTTTTGGCTCCTTCCTCTCCATCCTCTCTACCTCTTTAGCTGGTGTTTCCAAACCGTTCCATAGCCTTAATCCGTATTTCTTCTGCTGCCTTCTTATCAGCTTCAGCTTTCTTCTTTCCTTCTTTAACACTGTCAATAGCATCATCTATTCTAATAAGATCTTCAATGATCTCATCAAGTTCTCCAACCTCAGCATCTATTCCAGTTGCTTCTCTTTCTTTTGACATTCTTCTTTTATACTTTGTGCATAACAGTGTCCAACGATCGCGACATGACCATTTTGCAACTTTAAACTTTGGGTAATCCATTGCATTTAAATTACCAGCAATAGAATCCCATAATTGACCCCTTTCTGGAGTGCCCTTCTTGTTTTTCACAAAAATAGATGCCAGAAACGGCTACTGGCATGTAAAACTGGATGACGAGTCGAGCAGGCTGACGACTTTTGACACTCCCTACGGCAGGTACCAGTGGAAACGCCTTCCATTTGGAGTCAGTGTGGCCAGTGAGATATTCCAGAAGAGGCTGAACCAAGCACTTGACCGACTAGATGGCCTGCTGACAGTACACGATGACATGGTCATCTATGGAGTAGGGGGGACAGACGAGGAGGCAACTGCTGACCACAACAACAAGCTGCAGCAGTTCTTACAGCGGTGCAGAGAGCAAGGAGTGAAGCTCAACAAGAAGAAACTAAAGCTGCTATGTAAAGAGATACCCTACATGGGACACCTGGTCACAGCAGATGGCCTGAGACCTGACCCAGAAAAGATTGAGGGCGTACACAACATGCCCAAGCCAGACAATGTCAAAGCTGTCAGGCGATTCTGCGGGTTCATGAACTATCTTGCAAAATTTCTGCCACGGCTGGCAGAGGTGCTAGAACCCATACAGCAGTTGACACATAAAGATGTACCAGGGCAATGGCAACATGAACACGAGGCAGCATTTGAGAAGGTCAAAGAGCTTGTGACAGAGGCACCTTGTTGAAGTATTACAACCCTGGTGAGGAACTCACAGTGCAACAGAAATTTGACCAGTACGTCTACGGTCGCTCAGTGACAGTTCAGAGTGATCATAAGCCGCTAGCAGCCATCTCCAAAAAGCCACTCCGAAGCGCACCAAGGAGATTACAAGGGATGCTGTTGAAGATTCAGAAGTATGACGTGACCATTGTCTACAAACCAGGTCCAGAGATGTACCTCGCAGACACCCTCAGCAGGGTATTTCTTCCCACCACTGAGAATACCCAAGGGGAATTCGAACGTGTAAACGCAGTCAAACTACTGCCAATGACTGATGAAAGACTGGAGGAGTTAAAGCAGCACCCATGATGATGACGTGTTGCAGCAGTTAAAGGAAGTCATCCAGATTGGTTGGCCAGAGGAAATGCAAGAACTTCCAGCAGTACTTGCACCCTACTTCAGCTTCAGGGACGAGATGAGCGTCTATGACGGTCTTATCTTCAAAGGAGAGCGACTCCTCATCCCGAAACAGATGCGGCCAAAGATGAAAGAACACCTTCACAGCTCACACATTGGCGTCAATGGCTGTTTGAGGAGAGCTAGAGAGTGCATGTACTGGCCCAGCATGACCGCCGAGCTGAAGGAATACATCTCACAATGCGAGACGTGTAGCAAATATGAGGTGAGGCAGCACAGAGAGTCCTTGATGAGCCATGAAATTGCAGAACGCCCATGGGGGAAGATTGGTACAGATTTGTACACCATCAATGGCCAGGACTACCTGATCGTTGTTGACTATTTCTCAAATTTCTGGGAAATCGACCACCTTCCTAACACAACAGCCAGCACTGTCATAAAGAAGCTGAAATGCCACTTTGCGACACAAGGCATACCAGACATCGTCGTAAGTGACAATGGCCCACAGTTTGCTTGCGAGAAATTCAGTAACTTTGCAAACGAATGGGGTTTTGAGCACCGACCAGGAAGTCCTGGACACCAACAGACAAATGGCAAGGCAGAAGCAGCTGTCAAAGAGGCGAAACGACTTTTGCGAAAGGCCAAAGACACCAAAGGTGACTTTTACCTTGCAGTACTGGTGCATAGACACACCCCTACTGAGTCAATGGGGACCAGTCCTGCCCAATGGTTACTTGGCCGACATTGTAAGACACAACTCCCGACAACCAAAGAGCTACTAAAGCCGCAGTGTGTACCAGCTGAAACAGTAAAGAGGAAGACGCAGGCAAAGCAGGTGCGGCAAGCTCTGTAGTACAACAGGGGAACGCGTGACCTTTCCCCCTTAGAAGAAGGAGCTCAGGTCAGGAGGAGACCATTCCGACTAGGAAAAAGAGTATGGGAACAGGCCATGGTGGCGAAAAGACATGACGAACGTTGCTATGAGGTCGAGACGGAGAAAGGGACCTACCGAAGGAACAGGGCAGACCTTCGGGAGCAGCCCATACCACAGAGGTCCCCACAGCGGACACCACCAGTCCAACAAACCTCTGAACAGACGCTGTCAGACACTCCAAACAAGAATCAGGAAAAGATTCAAGCTGGGGCCAACAGCACCCAGGAAGCATAGGTCCAGATGGAGGCCAATCAGCAAGTAGTACATGCTCCTGTAGCACAGCGCCCCAAAAGGATCGTCAGAGAACCTGCCTACCTTAAGGACTACTTGCACTAAGGACTCTAAACATTTGTTAGAAACTGGACTTGACGTTTTGATTAAGGAACATTGATTATGTTATTGTGATTATTGTTTTTAAGTTGTCATCCCAAAGGGGGATGTTACGTGACTAATGTATGCTCGCTTAATTAGTCAGATATGCTAATGTATTCGTTAGAAGTCACATGATCTTGTGTACTTGCCATTCGACTAGAGTGCAATAAAAGATTTGAGCACGAAACAATCTGTAACCATTCAATTACAGTTAAACTAATCTCTTGAGTTGTATGACACTGGACGTAAAGAATTGCCATTCCACTGTTCATGTCAAACAGGTGAACATATCCATGATGGAGTACGTAAGATCCTTTGGACTTACGATGAAAGAATTAATCAAGAGGGTGACACAATGGGTCACGTTTCATCATACAAGTAGGAAGTCATGGCACCCAAAACCAGAGGAGACAAAACCATTCTCTAAAGTCCCTTTGATGAAGCCACTTCCTACTGTTGATATTTCTAGAGCAAATTGCGTGATTATGCGGGATTGGGCTTCAGTGTATGGAGCAGCAGTGCGACAGTGGACAATGTGGCAAGAGACAACCATGGCAAAGCATGGCACTCACCCTGAGTATAAATACCAGTGACACTGCATTGATTCTGAAAAACCCATAAATGTCTTATTCAAAGAAGCCAATGAACAGGAAGATTGGAGGACCTAGAGAAGATAATCCGACAGAGGAGCAAGCCAGAGATGAATCCATAGATGAGCCTGAGTATGACAAAGGCAGTGATGAGAATGAAGAAGCCAGTGATGAAAGTGGAAATCATTTGTAAGGAGAAATTGGAAGTTAATCAACCTTTCTTCTAGGTGTAAGGTCCCACTTTGGAAAAGCCATTTGATTTAACAACCGCCTTCTATCATGAACTGTTTAGTTTTGCTTGAAAGTATACCCACAGCTACACACGCAGGGTCAGAGAGGCAATTAACCGTAACAATATCAACAGGGACAGTAAAATAGAAATTTCAGAAGCATGGATTCCCATGATCAAGAAACACAACAACTGAACAGCCATATAAGAGCCAACTGCAGCGGAACATTTTGCCAAAGCAACAGGGATGGCAATGTGCCAATCACAGCTGATGATAAAATAATGAATGACAGTGGACCACCCAGTTCTTTATGGGATGAAGCACAACCAGTCAACATCATTGTTGACTACATTAGGAGACAAACAATAAACTTAACTGCCGGTGTTAGTCACCACGATGACTAACTGTGTAGCCTTTTTCTATGGAATAGAAAATTGATTTGAAACATAAAACTAGACAGTCTAGTCTAGTGTTATGCTTTTTAAAGGTCTTCAATGGCTTCCCTTTTATGAAGAAGTGAAAATAGCTCAATGTTGTGTGGCATACAAATACATCAAGGATGGAGTTCCCCTATATATCAAAGACTACTTAAGACTCAACAGTCAACATATTAACATGAACTTTATTTGCCCAAAATTTAATCAGCTGACCGAAGGCGGTAGGATGTTCAGTTACTACTTGTCAACTTTGGAGCAGCATAAGCCTAGATCCTAGAAATGCAGTACCACTGGAATCCTTTGAGAATAACTATCAAAATATTATATTCAAAGAGCAGCAGGAACAACCTAGGAGAGATGGTGGAGAAACAATCTCCAATGCCTACTCAAGGGGAGATCTGAGAGAGCTTAACGAAATCTATTTGGCTCGACCACACAATAACACTTCTTAACCACTTCGGCCCTAGTGCATCGTTCCTTTTTTATGACGAGGAATGGGAACCATTAGGTTCCACATGGCCCGTAGAGATTGACGGTACCATTGTTACTGGTTATTTCTTAGGCACTACTTCCTTTTGGTCTTCAGAGTTCACCTGCTCTCTTTCTTAAATTTGTCGATGGGCTCAAGTTTGTGATGTCATTTAAGGGTGCGTCACCCATTTGGAACTATCTTGACAATTTCTGGACTTGTGGCCTACCTTCTCCTCTCCACACTGCCAGAATTTGCTTGATGTTATGCTGAGAATGTGCAAGGAGCTTGGTTTCAAAACCAACCCTGAGAAAACATTTCAACCGAACAAGAACTTTATCCTCCTTGGCATTGAATTAGACTCAATTGAAAGGCTCAGAGCAAGAACGACCCCTTGATTTTTTGGCCATTTTTGAAAGTGTTCAGAAGTAGTTGAATTTTGGCATGTGGACTTAGTTTTACTCGATATACACTGTTTTGATTTTTTTTTCGCTGGTTTGCGCTTCGTTTTCGAGAAATAACGTATGCAAAAAACCTTGAATTTCGTAGCGGCTTTCATTGAATGAAGCCGAAACAAAAGAAGCCTTTTGTTTCATCAAAACAATACAGCCCCCGAGAACTTGCATATTCATAACCAGCTTAAAGAAAGAGCATTTTTTTTGTTTTGAGTTTAAAACACCGTTTAGCAATCGTAAAATATCCTTGAATAAACTCGCGCTACGGCAGAATTGAAGACAAAACCAAAGATACGTTGACATAGCCAAAAGTTTATACGAAAACGCCCCTGTCGAACGCTTACGCGAAGGAGTGCCGCCGGTTTATTTAACGATAAAATTTACAACGTGTAATCGAATGTTCTCGTAGCACGGTCGGTTAGGCATTGGACTCACAGTCGGACGGTTGGTACAGCTCTCTTTTTAACAAATGCCTTTTTTTTCGCTCACCCTTTTTTTTCCTTCTCTTTTTCAACTCAGGAAGAGGTAGGCCATTTTTGAGAGTTTGATACGTTGACATAGCCAAAAGTTTATACGAAAACACTCCTGTTGAACGCTAACGTGAAGGACTGCCGCAGTTTTATTTAACGATAAAAGTTGAGTCTTGTTATTGAATGTTCATGTAGCAAAGTCGGTTAGGCACTGGACTCGCAGTCAGGCGGTCGGCAAGGTTTTTTGAAGAAATGTCTTTTTTTCCCTTCTCTTTTTCAACTCGGGAAAAGGCAAAGCCATTTTGAGAGTTAGATACGTTGACATCGCCAAAAGTTTATACGAAAACGCCCCTGTCGAACGCTAACGTGAAGGACCGCAGTTTTATTTCACGATAAAATTTGAACTGTGTAGCTAACTGTCTAGCTCAGTCGGTTAGGCACTGAACTCGCAGTCAGACGGACGGGTTTAAGTTATTTTTTTAAAAAAATGCCTTTTTTTCGCTCACTCTTTCTTATGAAAATGTTGCAATTTTTTCTTTTTTTTTGAACTCTCAAAATAGCTTTGCCTTTTCCCGAGTTGAAGAAGAAAAGAAAAAAGAGTGAGCGAAAAAAGAGTGAGCGAAAAAAGAGTGAGCGAAAAAAGAACACTGTTTAAAACGAACTTTCAGACCGTCTGACTGCCTGTTCGGTGCCTAACCGACTGTGCTTCGCAAACATTAATTAACATGGCGCGGATTTTATTGTTAAATAAAGCTGCGCAGTCCTTCACGTTAGCGTTCGACAGAAGGATTTTCGTATAAACTTTTGGCGATGTTAACGTATCTTTGGTTTTGTCTTCAATCCTGCCGTAGCTCTAGTTTTTTCAAGGATATTTTACGTTTGCTTAACGGTGTTTTAAACTCAAAACAAAAAAAATGCTCTTTCTTTAAACTGGTGATGAATATGCAAGTTCTCGGGGGGTGTATTGCGGATGTTCACGGGCTACTTCGAAATGCGAATTTGAAGAATGCAGCGGGAAATAAAAACCCATAAAAGTGTCTTCAAGGAGAAAAAACTGGATCTGTAGTGGCCTAATCACTGAGTTCGACACACACACACACACAAAAAAAACAAAACAAAACAAAATTATTGCTCAGGAATCACGCATTGACCAAGCTTGCCAAACTGAAACTCTACACATGTTCTATATATGGTCATCCCATAAACATTGTACTAAGCAACAATTGCAATCTCTAATTGGAAAGCTTCAATTCATTTCTTCTGTATGCCGCCTGGGTAGAACCTTTCATCACACAATCAACTTACTCACCAAGGCTACACACCCTTCTCATCTGCCTAACCGTTGCATTTCATAAGGATATTCACTGGAGGCAGACCTTTCTCACATTATGGAACAGCCATAGTTTCTTCTATGTGGATGCACGGCTGTCTAGTTCTTCATTGGAACTTTTCACCAACGCAACCCACCCAGCCTTTGGCGCCTATTTTGCTGGTGAATGGTTCTCTTGTTCGTTTATGGTTCATCACATTTCCCTGTCAAGGTCCATGCCTTTTAACTTTGTTACTATTGTGCGCACGCATGCCATGCGCGCCTGTCGTTGAATGTAACCCGCTATGTTTGATTAAACCTTGTTGTGTTGTACTAGTTTGATTCATTCAATTCCGCAAGACACAACAGATTAGCAATGAGGATTTAGATCCTACGCAGCAACTAGAGAAACTTCGAGCTTTTGCCACTATGCTGATTGGAAAGATTGAAGCGTTTGACGAAACAAACAACGATTGAAACGCCTCTGTGGAACATATAGAGCAATAGTGGCCGTAATGCTTAGCTTAATGAGAAACAACACGTATGGATTACTACGCAATTTGGCTGCCCCCGCCAAGCCATCCAGCCTGTCTTTCAAGACTATCATAGAAACACTACAGAAGCATCTGTCACCGAGATGCTCATAGTGGAGCAATTCCGCTTTCACAAAAGGAACCAACTCGAAGGTGAAACCATAAGTGCTTACCTTGCTAACTTAAAGAAATTGTTGCTGTATTGTGAATTCAGAACTAACTTGAATGACATGTTAAGAGATAGACTAGTATGTGGACTACACAATGAACTTATCCAGAAACGGCTGCTCTCCGAGCCAGATTTGTCATTGGCCAAAGCGTCAGAAATTGCCTTAGCAATGGAAGTGGCAGCGAAAGACACACTAGAATTGCAGGGTAACATTAATAAAGAGTCTGAAGTCAACAAAATAAACAACGTTAGCGAAAGAGTTCCTAAAGGGAAAGATGATGTCAAATCAAAATCTCAGTGTTATCAATGCGGGGGTAGTACACCAGGGTTAGTACACATGAGTCAGCCGAGGGTTACTTCAGGAAGGAAACATGCCGAAAATGCGGGAAATTAGGCTATATCCAGAGAGTATGCCGTTAAGGAAAAAGTCAGAACTCTACCCGAAGACGATGGGATGAGAACCCCAACCTTCAGTCGTTCGAGGTAGATGATGATAGCTTGGTGGCATCCCTAGAAGTCAATAACGTTAACCATCATCTGGGTGAAACCGAAAGTTAATGGCCACACACTGAAGATGGAGCTAGACACAGGTTCAGCGTATCTCACTCCCCTTGGAGAACGTACAAGGAAACCTCCCGAACACACCTCTAGTTGACACTACCGCTATTTTGAAAACCTACTCAGGAGAGAAGATAACACCAGAAGGCAAACTCCCTGTTCGGGTGGAACACAACACCAAGTCAAGGACTTTACGTTATATGTAGTGAAACACAAGGGCTGCAGTCGTTTGGAAGAGATTGGCTACACCAGATCCAACTGGATTGGAAAAGGATGTGTGCTATTTCAAAAGAACAGCCGACACCAGACATCCAGAAGAATTAGAGAGACTCATAGACAACTATAGTGAGGTGTTTAGGGATGAATTGGCACATTTAAGTCAGCCAAGGCGAAACTCTGTTCAAGGAAGGCAGTCAACCAACCTGAGGTCGAGGTGGAGCTGAAACGTCTAGAAAAGAAGGCATACTACACAAGGTCAATTCAGCGATTGGGCAATGCCTATTGTGTCAGTTGCCAATCAAACAGCACAGTTCGAATTTGTGGTGACTATAAGACCACAGTTAACCCCCAGCTTCAGTACCCACTCCCACACATTGATCACATATTTGCTAAGCTAGCAGGAGGGCAGAAGTTCACTCAGATTGACCTCAGGACAGGCCTACCATCAGATGGAAGTGGAGGAAGAGTCACAAGAGTACTTGACAATTACACCCATCAGGGTTGTACCGATACAACCACCTGGTATTGGGATCACTTCAGCCCCAGCAAATTTGGCAGAGATCTATGGATCAAATCTTTGAAGGGGAGCTAGTTGCATCTTGGACGCATGATTATCGCAGGAAAAGATGACAAAGAGCACCTTGAATATCGGGAGGAATCAAATGGCCTATGAGCAAACCACAAGAAGTGCGAGTTTTTCCAGACAAAGATCACTTACCGTGGACACGAAGTAGATTGGCACGGGTTACACAAGACTCAAGAGAAAATTCATGCAGTTGTTAATGCCCCAAGACCAGAGAAGGTCCAGCAACTCCGTTCATTCTTAGGCATGGTAAACTACTACCACAAGTTCTTGCCAAACCTTGCCACCACACACAATCCCTTAATGTACTCTTGGAGCAAGGAAAACGATGGAGATGGACCACAGAGTGTGAGGAGGCCTCCAATCAGCAAAGAGCTGATCACATCAGATATGGTACTCACCCGTTATGATCCTGGATGGCATTGAGACTAGCCAGTGACAAGGAAGTGGTTGACCCAGTGGAAATTTCTCAAGCATCCCAGATAAAAGTGCTGCCAGTCAATGCAGATATGATCCGTCAAAAGCAACCCAGAGAGATCTGGTTTGTCACGTGTGATGGAAAACACAAAGCAAGGGTGGCCAGCTGTTAGTGAGAAGGAGCTGGAGCTATTTCAGAGGAGGAAAGATGAGCTCACCTTACAAGATGGCTGCATTATGTGGGGCTCACAAGTGATAATCCCACCCAAGCACCAGGCACAACTGTTAGCTGAGCTCCATGAAGGCCACCTTGGAATCATTAAGATGACGGCCTTGGCCAGAGCTACATGTGGTGGCCAGGGATGGACAAAGCAACTGAAGAAGTACAAAGGGGTGCAATGGCTATCAACCTACCCAACAATCCTAAGACCACTCCACTCCACTCCACTCACGGGAGGGGCCGGCACAACCATGGCAACGCATCCACATTGACTTTGCTGGCCCATTCTTAGGAGTTATGTTTCTGATTGGTGTAGATGCACATTCTAAATGCCCATAGTGATACTGATGAGGAACTAAGAAAGCTCTTTGCCACACACAGCTTGTCAGAACAGCTGTAAGCGATAATAGACCTCAATTCATAGATGAATTCGGACAATTCATGCGACAAAGTAATGGTATTAATCACATTAAGTCAGCTCTGTACCACCCAGCCACAAATGGAATGGCTGAACGTTTTTGTACAGACATTCAAGCAAGCTCTCTGCGCAGCACTGTGGAAAAGAAATCTATTCTTGGAAGCTGGCAAACTTTTTGCTGGCCTACAGATCAACCCCAACATGCCTTGACTGGAGAGACACCAGCTGTGCTCCTCATAGGGAGAAACATCAGGACAAGCTTGATATACTGAAGCCTAACTTACGGAGCAAGTGGAAGACAAACAGCAAGATCGAGAGTTCCGGTCAATTCACAGCCCTGCCAGAAAGCTAGAGTTTGGCCAAGCTGTCATTGCCTGAAACTACAGAGCTTGAAACAAGTGGGTTCCAGGGATCATCACAGCTCACTCAGGACCCTTGCCATATGAAGTCAAGGTTGCACCCAATACAGTATGGCGACAGCATATTGATCAACTCAGAGAGTCTGCAGTGACGCCAAACTTAATAAAAACAGTACACATCGCGATTAAACCCAGCGGTGTTGGCAGCAACACCACAATCAGCAAGTACCGTGGGAGAATGAAGAATTACAGGCTCCCACTATGAGTGGCATGGATGAACCAAGGACCAAAGATACCATGTTGACACCACCCCTGACAACCCTACCAGCAGCCAAAGTGAGACCATGGTTAGCAGTCCAGCACACCACCATGCAGACGTTTATCCCCTTCGGCTACAGAAGCCACCAGAGAGACTGAAGCTGTAACTGACTGACTTGTGCGTTACTATATAAAGTGATTTAAGGGGGGAAGATGCTATGTTGCACATGGTCTGTGGCTTTGTTACTCTTATGCGCACGCATGCCATGTGCGCCTGTCATTGAATGTAACCCACCATGTTTGATTAAACTTTGTTATGTTGTACTAGTTTGATTCATTCAATTCTGCGAGACACAACAACTGGCAATGTCATTTGCAGGTAACCAAGTTGCACTACCTCTGTCCAACGGCCAGCGAGCATAGGATGTTCCTGCAACGTGTTCCCTCAAACCACCTTCATGTAAATATCCAAAAGTAGTTTGCTCTGGTCTCATGGACACTACTCACTAGAATTACGGTGCTGCAAAGAGACAGTTTCTTAGCTTCTGTGATACTTATGGTTTTACTCCCTTACTTGTATCAGAAGACACCTTAATCTTGTTTGTCCACCTCCCTGGCAGCACGTATAAAGCCTCAGTTCATTAATGTTTACCTTTGCCGGTGTTCACTCTTTTCATGTTTCTAATAGTTACACACAACCCTTGATTCCTGGTCTCTGACTGAAGCAAAACTCTGCATAATATCAACGGAATCATTTCACCCATTGAAACGGGAGATGCCAATTCCCTTTTAATCTTCTCTGCAAAAATTCATCCGTTTGTGACCTTCCACTCCACATTGTCTACCAGGCGGCAATTACCTGGGCCATTCTTGTTATTACCGTACTGGAGAGTTTTACATTAGGGACCTTTAGCACCGAGGAGTTTTCATAGTGGCGGTGACGTCGGTGGACACAAAGAGACTGGGAGCGAGGACAGCGTTGTTTCCCGCCAAAATATAAACCTTCGCACCCTTCATTTTCGACAGCAAACTTGCCGAGTTTCTTTGAAAACAAATAAATTTAAGACTTGTAAGAGAACTTTTTGCTTAGCTATTTAGACAACAACATTTTGGACGAAGAATTTGTTCCATTTACGACTATTATCGTTCAAAAAAAAACAGATTTCAGCTATCAATTGTATGATGTTTTCGATCTACAAAACATGAATGCAACTGACTGCAAGGCCGAATTTCGTGTTGAAAAGGCAGACCTTCCTCGTCCTTGCATATTCCTCGCCTTACATCTTCCTGCAGTGTTCCATTGCAAACAGAAAAGCATTTGTGATGGTTTGGAGGGACCGTGTGTGCTGCTGAGACGAACAAGTTAATCCTGCAGATTCAGCGATATGATTCAACATTTCCAGACCAGTTCTGTTTTGAGTTTAATTACAAATGAAGTCATGGATTTTATTATGACCATTACTGTCATCTCGTACAGAGTGGAGTAGAGATGTACTAAGCTCAGTTGCTCCTCAACAGTATTCTGAAACCATTTCAAAGAAGGGGTCTCCTCTAATAACTGCTTCAGTTTCCATAGATGGGATGGTCCGACCAAATCTAGACCTGGGAATGGACAGAGGATTGTGTAAATGGACACAAACGGGTTCATGGACTAAAAAATTTCAGTCCATTACCTTACCGAATGGACTTATAGGAAACATCTTTGGGCCAGTAGGTAAGAACTTAAATATTTCACTGAATCTTAATAAGATTATTACAATGTTATTCATATGGGTTCCCAAGACTTTTTTATGAACTTTTGTTTCAGAGGGACGAAAAAATGACGCAGGTATGCTCGCTGACTCTGGGCTTCTGAATGACATGGGGAACTTCGCCTTTTCCCCAGGTGGCCAACCTATGTGCGTTTATGGCGATCCGGCTTATCCCCTCCGGATTCATCTTCAGGCACCATATCGCCAGGACGTCTAACCCAATAAATGGAAGATTATAATAAAGCAATGAGTGCAGTATGAGTGTCCGTGAATGGCTTTTTGGGGACACATTTAATTCCTTAAGTTTTTAGATTACAAGAAAAAATTAAAAAAGATAGGCCTAAGCAGCATAGGAAAAATGTATATTGTATGTGCTTTACTGCGAAATGCCATAACTTGTTATATGGTAATCAGACGTCTGAAATTTTCAACCTGGAGCCCCCTACTCTAGGAGTATTTCCAGTAATCAGATTTAAAAGCAAACAAAATAAACATTGAAAACATTTATTCTTCAAAGTATGTATACTTGTGAACATGGGGCTTCCAATTTATATATTAGTCCAAGATACAATCTTTAAAAGTTCTGAAATACATGTAAACGTTAAGCTTAAATCTTATACAACAACAACATATGTTTTAAATAAAAACATTTTGATAGCTGATAAGTTATCTAGTAGCTTTTGCAAGAATGAAGAATCAAAGCAGCTAAAAACCGTGGCCAAGTAATTTTACTCACTTGGATTCTTGCCCTTGATCATCAGATGCCGCGATAGTCAGTCTGAGTTTACAGCTGTCCTTTTAAAATGCAATGAATAAAATAAGTTTATGCCAAAAGCGATTCAAGTAAATTACGAGGTGTTCCCTTAAGTTGTGAAAACTAAAAGGCCAGAAAAAAACGATTATAGGCAGACAAAAGCCTCGTATCTACTCACGTTTTCTACACACAGTGAAAAACAAGTCTTTTGAGGTCGGTGCTGAGCCTAGACGACTTCACACCAAATGAACGACCTCAAACGGAAGTAAAACTTCACTTCCGGGCGCTGTCGCCGTCCTGAAAAGTCTCTTTGCTAAAGGTCCCTATTACAGCCCAAGGAGGGCTTTAACCCCTAACACCATCTTGCCCTCTGTGATGTCACTTCTCATCAGTCTCTGGACCGTCAGCACTACTGAATGGTGCACATTAAACAGTTGAAAACTGACCAACGACGCCAGGGGGTGACCCTTTATATGTCTCATACAAACCACTCAGTCTGCCAAGCCTGCACAATGCAATCTAACCTTGCTCTTCAATGGAGCCACCTAATTCTGTCCCTTGTACCTAACTGGACAAAAAAAAACAAAAATGTCAATCGGAAAAGCCTGATCAGGAAGACAGTATCCAGGGTAGCATGGGACGTCTGGAAAGTGGAAAGACGTCAGTTAAAGAGAACGAGGGAAAGAAGAGTTCTAGACCAAGTGATCCATCCAGCAAAGAGGACATCTTAAAGACTCTGGTTTTCAACTAGGATCAAGTGTATCAAAGAGGCCTAAAGTGAAGATCCAAAACTGTTTTTCCAGCTTCATAAAGGAAACTTCAACAAGTCTATTATCAAATCACCTAGTCTAAAGAAACAAGCAGGCAAAGAAAAGGCAAGTACATTACAGAAATTTAACCCAAAAGGGAAAGAAGAATTTCCCTGGCTCTGATTCGATGCTGAAGAAAATGTGATGATTTGCAACTTGTGCTGTGCAAATTCAAGTGAAGCCGGTAAGACAGACTTTTTTTGAAAGGATGTTTCAACCTCAAAAAGAAACCATCAGGAAGCATGCCAACAGCAATGGTCATATTTGTGCAAGGGATATGTTGCAGGCAAAGAAAAAGTCGATTGTGGAAAGCTAGATTGTTGAGTCATTTTCAAAGATAAACAAAGACATGCAATCTCAACGGTGGAAAGAGATGGAAGCCAAAATCAACACCACTTACTTTATTCCTAAAGAAAAGCTACCTTTTTCAAAATTTGAGGGGTTACTGATGTCGCAGAGCAAAATTGGAGTCATCCTAAATAACATATATGCAAACAAGAAAAGCTGTGCAGAACTTGTTTCCTTTTTGTCAGAAGGCTTTAGGGATGACCCCATTCACGTGCTAAAATGGAAGAATTACTTCAGTTTAATGGCAGATAGAACGGCTGACTTTGGAGGTACTGAGAATGAAACAGTAGTTTGCCGCTTTGTGAGAGATGGAGTGCCTGTAATCTGCATATGGGGACACAAGGCTGTCACACATGCTCATGCCGTGGGTAAGTTTATTATATATTTATGATTGAATCTATTCCTTTTGGTAAATGGACCAGCCAGTAAAATGACACATCCTCTATCTGCTACCCATTCAACTTTCTACCTTGTAGTTGTACCTGAAAGATAAGTTAGATAATAATAATAGGGGTAAAGTATCTCGGCAAGGTGAACAGAGTAAAAGAAGTACTTCAGTTCAACATTGAAAGGAGGTGAGTGAATATGGCGAGGTAGAATGAAGTCATGTTTAAAAAAAACACCAAGGTAACTACGATACGGGGACCTGACATACATAACGCACACCATAATTTAAATGTATGCATTCTCATGGTTGAAAGGGTGCCATTTCTGAGCCTTAGAAACGGTTCATTGAACAGTGAATGAAGTCTTCATTTTTAATATCGTCTTTAGACAACCTCTTTCTTTTTGTAATGATTCTTGTAGGAATTAAGAAGCAATTGTAAGCCCCAGTGATGATATCACTGAGTGGGATAGAAGAGTTGTCGCGTTCAGAGCGGATGAGGCAAGTGTTGACCTTGGAAAAAAGGGAGGAGTAGCGGTGTTCATGAGAAAGGATATTCCAGATCATGTAGTCTTCCACTGTCTGCCTCACAGACTTGAACTCGCTCTCCTGGAAATGTAAAAGAGTTGCAAGTCAGTCAAAGAGGTCTGTGATGTGCTTAACCTTGTGTGGAAGACTCACCACTATAGCGTCAAAAGTTCACGCGATTTGAAGGCTCTCGCAAGTGAGCTAAACAAAGAAGCACTAAAAACCAACTCAAGTACTTGGGACACAATGGTTGCCAGACGTCAGCCAAGAGTTGAAAGTGTTTATCAAGTCGGGCGATGCATAAATATCAGAAGAACCAACTTGTCACTTGTACTTTGCCATATGGAACACTCAAGTACTTCCTCAAGCAGCACTGAGATCAAAGGTCATGAAAAATCCATTTCAAAGAAGATGAGAAATGTTTAGTGTGCAGCTTTTTGCCACTTTTTGGCGGATGTGTTCTCCATTCTTGGAAAGCTGAGTCTTAACATGCAGAGTGATGACTTCATTCTCCCTGTTGCTGTTTCTCAGTTTAAAGAAACTGTTGCATCCATGTCTTGCCTGAAAAGTCGCCATGCTCTCAACTGTTACTTGGAGACATTTCTCAAGGTTCCAAACAACTTAGGTAAAAAAGATCTCAAGGTCTTCCAGGGCATAGAATTGGAAGGAAACTCGAGGGTAGAGAAAAGCGCATTGGGTCAGGCCCAAATTTCAACTCAGGGGTAAACAAGGCCAGCAAACTCTGCTTGGATGGGTTTAAAGAACGTTTTGGCCTGTTGATGGATTCCCCAAGCTCTTCTGCCCGCCATACTTCCTATGGTCCTAGTAAGGTGGTTCAAGACTTTTTGATATTTAACATTGACTCGTGGCCAAAAAATGACTCAGGTTGATGATATTCTCCCACAGTGGTGCTCTATGAAGACCAGTTTTGCAACAAAGATTACAGCAGCTTGTGGAAGATGTTTTTGGTCAAAGACCCGTACAAGTCAGATCTCAAAGACATCCTTCAGCTGATTGAAATCTTGCTTCTCCTTCCTATATCAGCTGCTGGGTGTGAAAGAATGATCTCCTCCAAAACAGAATCAATAGTAGCCTCAGAGCCGCTTTGAAGAAGTCATCACTGGAAGGGCTAATCAGGATCTCAGCTGAGAATTGGAGTCTAGAAGAATTTGATACTCTTCCTTCCGTTGACCGTTAGTTTGCAAGAGACCGGCAAAAGGCAGAGTAGGACAAATTTTTTAAAATGGCAAAAATAGGAAGCTTTTTGCTGTTATGAACCTTCATGTGTTGCATTCAAAGTACGTTTTATCTTAATACTGTATGATAATGAACAATCAATTGTTTGTAGCGAAATAAAGCATGAAAGGACAACTTTTATTGTGTGAAGATTTTTCTCTCCATTTGTTGGAGAAATGATTATCAATTAATCGACTTATCAGTTATAACTTAACATCTGTTTTCAATAATGTAGAGGCTAGGTACTGAACGTGAATAAATATGTTTAAGTTAGTGAGTTTCTTCTCTGAGCTGGAGCCTAGGCAATTTTAGATGACTGAGTGATTCAGGAGCAATTTATCCCCATTCTAAAGAAAATGATGTCACAATTCTTCCATTTGAATCAATGAAATTAAAGATCTTTTTCCTAACTCAATTTTGGAGAGTCTATCTAGAATGCTGACAGCGTAAAAAACGGTTTTGCTTGTCTTTAAAAACGGCGACAAACTTTTTTTGAATTGGCTACCACTTTGAGAAATTTAAGGAGCCAAGTGGCTGTCAGAAAAAAAGTAATTTCACACCCTGCTCAATGTTTTCGAGTTTTGTTGATATTTATCAAAACAGAACATTTTCAGAGCCTGAAAAAGAGACTTTGAACGAGTATATTTGTTAATTGTAGGCCAAAGTTTGTATTTTACTTCCTGTTCTTGGCATTTTAATTTATGCACAGTGTTGTGGGTAATTGTTGTTGCTTCTTGAAACTCTAGACTGTTAAGTCATGCATAACACCAAAGATTCTGGAACAGCAAAAACTGAAAGGGGGATTCACATCCATCTTCCCTCAGCCAAAGAACACACCGTGCACCTAACTGGAGAAGCAAGCTCTTACAGTTAAATACCCAGTTACTATGAAGCAGTTTTTATCTCAAAATTAACTTGCCAATTTTCGTCTTTCTTTGTTCAAAACTTTGAACGAACAACGTCAACTTTGTGCAGGCAACCTCCACTTTGTGCAAAGAACGTTGACTCTTTTGTACAAACAACGTTAATTTTGTGCAAACAATGTGCACACTTTGTGCAAACCTCAACTTTTTATGAACATCTAGTTTGTGCGAGCAACATTAACTTTGCGCAAACAATGTCCACTTTGTGCAAACAATGTCCACTTTGTGCAAACAAAGTCCACACTTGTGCGAATAGCGCTGATTTGCACATGAAGATACAAGAAATTATTGATTGACCAGTTGGAAAACATGTGAGCTCCTAGGGCTAAGTTTCTCGCCAACTGAAGTTTCCAAAATGACCGAATCTGCAAGGGAAAGTAACAGAGGAAACAGTAGCAATTACAAAGAAGCGTTGAGTTTGCTTACTAAGGCAGTAAGCATTCTTGAAAAAAGTAACAAGAAGAAACCCTCTGATGAGTGGCAATAATCGAATTTGGTTTTGCTTGTTGTTACGCCAGATACATGTTGTTATTGTCAATGTTGGTCCCCTTTCCTTCTCCCAATGAAATAATTTGAATATCCATTCATTTTAGAACCAGAATTAAAGATACCTAAGAGCAACTGTTATGCTATGTGGTATCGTGCCAACAACAGGTTCAGATACAAGAAAATGGAATAGCCCATTCGATTCATTGTCACTGTTTAATCACTGCCTGGTATTCGATTGAAAATTAAAAGTTACATGTTAGAATTCCAATCAGAAAACATTTTTTTACCTTGGTTTAATATAACCTTTGATCAGATTTTAATAATTTTTCTTCAATAAAGGCACCAAAAAAGATATGTATAAAAACTTTTTCGTTTAAATTAAAACAAAAAAAAAACGTTTTAATTTCGAGATCAAATAAAAGTAAAAGTGAAACAAAATAAAATCATCGTAAAATGTCCGTGGCCGAAAACTGCCGTTGAAATTTTGAAAAAAAATTTTTGTTTTCCCGATGGCCAAGAGCTGCCATAGTATACCGTCATGCTTTGCGTTGACACATGTGCGTACAGGACTGGTGGCTATTTTCTTCCCGGACTATCCAATTCAACATGGAGGATCAAGCTTGGGAAAAGTTTCAAGCCCAGATGAAACACAAACGTGTACAGAGAAAGTCAAAAGCAGATGCTGGAACTACTGGCATAATTCACCAATGCAGTGAACTGACATTACAGCGCCTAAGTTCAGGTAAGTTCAGTTTACGATAGAGGAATGCCTCTTGACATTCATTAGGTTTTACTTCGTCAGGATAAGGAATGATTCCTCATACCTTGTTCTAAATGTAGCATCTAAGAAGTCCTCTTCAACTTGCAGAACACCAGAATGAAGTGCAGCCTCCTTAAGTTCTTCTTCTGTTATGGGTCAACCTACAACATGTGAAGGAAAAATTGCATTAGTGGAAAGTAAAGGAGCAGAAAAACGTTAATGGAAATAAACTGCTGCATGAAAAACACCATTTAAGTGCATTGAACTGCATTTCAGCTGTGTTAAGCAAAACAAGAGTGACACCTCATGAAGCTCAGGCATATGGTGTATACAGGTTAGTGCACTGTACATGTGCATAAAATGCATCAACATATATAAATGTGACATAACCATATCACAATCTTCCAGACCATACATGTCTAGAAAGCTGTAGATATGATCAGGGACTCCATCAGGCAAAGCTGTATCTTTCTAGGCTCTTATTCTTTGGCTGTTCCACACAACTGTCCTGAATACATCAAGTCGTTTCTGTACCACTGGTATCATTAAGAGAGCTCATAGCATTCTAAAAATATAACACAAAAATAGGTCGTCAAGTTCATTATCATGACTCGGGCTAAAGGACACAAGTTGTGGAAGGCACAAGTACACACAAATGCATGACTGCTTAGCCTACACATGAATCCATTTACCCAGTCGATCCAGATGGTTGAGGCTGGGGAATGCACAAATGTTGGGTTGTTTGCATAGTACATGTATTTGGATGTCAACCATAGAGTTCAGCTATAGCTGTCACAAAGGAGGGAAGGAGGAGTCCTTATGGCCTACATGGATTTAATATATATCCACCTGTCTCTTTCACTATGTGCATTGTAATGACCTTGGTCCTTTAACCAATTTAGTTGTTCCTAGAAGTATTTTTCAATTCTTTCATGGAGTTCCTTCCACGTTGAAACCACATTCTCCTGAAGCAAATGCCCTCCATGATTTGTGCAACAGCGTTAATTTAACTCAGTTGATTAAAGAGCCGACTCGGGTGACTGAAAATTTGTCAACTCTTATTAATGTGATCTGACCTCCAGCAACAATATAGTAGAAGATAGTGGAGTGGTCGTATCTCACATAAACGATCACTTTTTAGTGTATACTTCTTTGAAACTCAAGTTACTTAAGAGGCTGTCTCTCTTATTTCCACCCGGTCAATTTCGCGTCAAAAATAATTTTGCCTGAAACTCTGTCAAAAGAAAGACTTTACCTAGGAAAGAACTAAATTAGATTTGGTTTGATTCGAAATAATTTTCTGACTGCATTAGGGGCCATAACTATTTCCCAGTCCGTAGGGACCGTCGCAACGTCTCAAAAATTGAAAAATTGGCATATTTTGTAACATTGTAAAATATTTTATTCGCATAGTTAAGCCACAAAATTTATATCAGATTGCTTAAAAACCTTTCTAGTTTGCCAAGAAAGTTAGAATTTGCCCTCTCAATATATTCGAAAAGGCGAATTTTAGCATATTCTGACCACTAGAAATCGCCGTCGGCCGATGGCCGTAAATAACCTTGATTTAGACGTTAAGTTTTGGGATTTGGGACCTGGTTGACGACTCTATCCTACACAGCCGTTAAGTTTAGACCTTTATAGGCAAAAATATGCAAAAACCCCTGTACGTTTTCGATTTTTGAAAAGTTATGACCGTTTGAATCAGCCCATGTACGAGCATTGGCGATTTTTTCGCCCACACCAAAATCGAACCACTGGAGCAGATTTCGTCAAAAATACAGCTTACCTTCGTCGCATCTTAGGTTTATGTGAAATTTCAGACATTCCTCGCTCCCCAAACTGGTGAAATTTATGATAACTCCAGCAAATAACTCCAAACTTCAGCGGTCGGCATCTATCGATACTCTTCTTTGACTCGTTGTTGCGAACTAAACTCGAAAACTAAAGCCATGTTTCGCGCTTAATGTCCTGTTGAAAGTTTGGATTGCAGCTGCATTCTCTTCAAGAATCAATCATAGAACTCCATTTGTAAGTCTATGTGTCGAAGTTTGGGGGCTAAAATTTGGAATTTAAAGCTCAACGATTGCACTATCGCGAATAACAGAGGTCCGCATTAACCATTGTGGGTGAACCCGCTGACCCTTTATTTATTCTGGAAGGCCTGCAAGTGTAGTATTGCATGCAAGTGCTTTTTCGAAACCAGAGAGGCTTCAGTCTGTAGCGAGTGTTCAGCGAGGTTGATAAAGCTTTCAGAATGTACAGGTGATATCAGTGATCATCTGCGAGCATGTCACTTAGGTCAGCTTAGAGGAACGGTACAAGAATATGAGCTTATCATTAACAGGTCAGGGTTGCCACACGACCTTTCCCCTGATCAACTTGAAGAACTTTGCATCTGCGAAAAGCATAGAGGAAACATGGGTAAAAACTGGCGACCACGTCGCACTTGCCAGTACCCGCTGCACAACGGCCGGAAAAAGCAGCTAAATACTAGAAACGCAGTTCATCTCGACATGTCAAGGGAAATTAACACTATCTTTGCAGAACTCGTTCCAACAGGTTCCCGTAAGTACGATTTTTATGTAAATTCTCGCTTACCAACCAGGTATTGTCCTGAAATGAAGGGCAGGGTTTAAATTAAGATGATATCTACACATATATTGAGGTGCGGTAAATGTCAGAATTCAGTATTTTGGAATTTGATTAACATTTGGGCCAAAGCTCGCACGCGAGTGAGTATAAAACAAAACAACTGCTGCGATTTCGTCCCAAGATACGTACCGTGATACCACATGGCAGCTAGTGCAACTTGATAAGTTAAATCACACTTCGACTTATAACATTGCTCTGAAGCAAACTTGAACCTAAGTTTCCAACACCACAAAATTGTAACGTTAGTCAATTATGTATATAATCGGGAAACACAACAATTGCACTGAAAAACGCGTAATACATTGGGTTTTACTGCCCTACCTTATCTCTAACATCTACATGTTTACAAAAGCATTTTTTTATGTCATACACGCAAGGCGAGATACTAGATAAGTAAACTTGAAAAGTAATTTTACACCAATGTTTACGCCGATGCAAGATAACATTCCTTCTGTTTTGACATTTATACATTTACACAAAGCACTTTTGTGTTATTGATATAAAAACGAGGAGGCATCGATTTTCGCCCTTTTATCCCTAAATAGAGTCAGAGTTTAACAACCTTTGCAAACACCCTCCTATCCGAAAATTGAGAGCGTACCCAGGGTCACGTGATCATAGTGCAACAATTTTTATTTGTTTTCTATAAGTATGGCTCTGCTTATTATCATTTTGCATTATTGTTGTATTTCGTGCTTTTCAGTAATCTGCGTATCTTGTTACAAGCTGCACAAGATCAAACTCGCGGAGAACATGACGTTGTTGCAAGGGCAACGTCCCGAAGAAAGTAACCAGCAAGAGGACGAACCTTACAGGTGATATAACGCTACCTGCTCCTATAAATAAAGCAGACCATCATATGCATTGACACCTAGAGAACTTTTAAGGACAAATGTTCAATTAAAATGCTGCATGCTAGCAAAATTGTTTTCCTCGGCGTGGCCACACACTATAACATTTTGCGCAACATTGCTAATGCAGCAAGCAAGTTATGTTTACAGGTACGCGGCCAAAATGGGTAACATTTTTTAAAAAAGTGACAAATAGTGTTTTGGCTTTTAATTGGGTGACCTAAAAAGAGAAAATGATTGATTAATGTACCATAAAATTGCACGCGGTGGTGCTGATAGTGAACAGAACGGAATTATTTGTGCGTATTGCTGACGAAGAATGAGTTCTTCGTTAGCAACAAATTCTACTTTCGCAACAATGCGCGCAAAGATTTTAGTAGGGACATACTATGCAGTCAATCACATGGCGGGAGAACTTCAAATTTTTGTTTGATTTTCTCAACTCCCAGAGTCGCCAAACGAATGGCAGCTTTAAATCTTGCAACAGTCACATCAACGCCTGCCGCGACGCCGCCTCGACCGAAAGCAAATGCCCTTACAGCTGATTGGACTCTGGGATGCAGATCTGAGACCGACAGCCAGAGCTCTGGAGACGACGAGGCTGCTGAAAGTACCAGCGAGTTAGCAATGTCGGCGTTTACAGATGCCATGGAGAAACTGAACCCGGTAGCAACCGGTGCTGGCCGCGTCAGTCCGTTGACCTTTCAGCTGAAAAGTACATGGGAGGAGGCAAAAGAACACGAGAAAGATATTTGCATTGACAAGGCTACTGAAGCTTGTACTCTCGTTTGTGACATCATTGCGCCGAAGGCTGGACAACAGCTATTTCAGGCCTGTTTTACACCAGATAAAGGGACTAGCCACTTAGACCTTGTACCGTTGATGCAGGCCTACAGCAACGCCATGAGTACCTTGAAGACCCAAATTCTAAGCCTATATGCTTATCGATATCCAGTGAAGACCCTTCAGAAAATCCACGAGCCATACTCAAAGTTAAGCGAGTGGCAAATTAGACGCGCTAGAGCTCATGCAAGAGAGTATGGTCCAGGTTCTATGGTCGAAAAGTCCCCGTGTCATCGAGTTCGACTGCCACCAATAAAGCTTGACCATTTCTTAGACTTCGCGAACCGCCCTTACTTTTATCAAGACGTGTCATTTAGTACGAGGAAACTGAGGCTCAGCAGTGGTGAGAAGATCACAATGCCAAATGTCATTCGCAAAGTCACAAGGTCAATAATGGTCAAGCAGTACCTTCAGTTCTGCGAAGAAGAAAAGTTTGAACCACTAAGCCGTTCAACCCTATTTCGCATCCTCGAGGTAAGGGAAGCCTCTCAACAGAAGTCCCTTAGTGGCCTGGATAACACAGCAGCTGACGGGTCGGTGGGGTTCGCGCAACTCCTCCGAATAGTGGAGGAGCTTGATCAGATTGGGCTCGCAAAGAACGTGGCAGACGAACTGTGGAGAGCCCTCAGCGAGGGTAAGAGGTACCTCAAAACCCAGTTTCAGAGTCACTGCCAGGAAGATGAGAGCGAATGTCCCGACCACTGTCGTAAGTTTGGTCTCAGCGATCCAAACGATCCAGATTTCCAGGAACAATGCTCACATCAACACACGCTTCTCTGCCCTCAATGCGACGAGATTACTTCCGTTTTACAGAAGATGCAACAGATTGTTAAGGATAACAAAACCTTAAGTTTTTACAGCGAGGACCAAAAAAATGACATGTTGTACGACATCCAGAAATCTTCAGAGGCTATCGTCCAGTGGAAAGCTCACATTATGAGATCCGTGAATCAGGAATGTGCAAAGCAAGATATTATCGCAAAGCTTGACCAGACTTCGTGTCTTCTTGTTATAGATTGGGCCATGAAGTTTCTGCAGCTGCGCTATAGAGAGAAGCAAAGTGACTGGTACGGAAAAAGAGGGTTAAGTTGGCACATTAGTAGTGTTGTGTCTCGAAGCAAGTCTAACACGACGGAAGTTATCTCGTACGCTCATCTCTTTGATCAGTGTACTCAGGACTGGTATGCAGTTACGTCAATTCTCGAAGATCTTCTAAAGCAGTTGAAAGTAAAGAATCCTTTGCTGCAGAAAGTCCATCTAAGGTCAGATGAAGCCAGTTGCTATCACAACAGCTCCCTAGTAACCGCTGTGAGAGATGTCGCAAAAGTAGTTGGGGTTGATGTTCATAGTTATCACTACTCGGAGCCGCAGTCTGGTAAAGACATTTGCGATCGTATCCTCTGTCCAATGAAGTCCTCTATTCGTGCATACTGCAACGAAGGGCACGATGTTCTAACTGCCGTGGACATGAGAGATGCATTAACGCAACACCCAGTGAAGGGAACAACAGCTGCAGTGAGCATAGTCGACGAATCAAGGAACACTCTCTGTATAAATAAGATTGAGCATTTTAGTAGCTTCCACAACTTCGAATATGGAGATACCGGTCTGAGAGTTTGGAAATGTTATGGCATCGGTAAAGGGAAGTACATTCCATATGACGTAATTTATATCAAGCACCAGGGTCAAACGTCCCTTCAAACCATAGAATCTCAAGGGTTTTATGATCCTCCTGAAAAGCGTGTGGTCAAGCGTCGTTCAAAGGGCAGCAAGGAAACAGAGAGTACAACGCCATTGTTTGAATGCTCTGTGCTTGGATGTGTTGAAGTGTTCGAAACGTTTTCGCAGCTAGAGCTGCACCTGGACATTGGAAAGCATACAGTCAGCGGGTTAAGCCAGTATGATGTAATCAAAAGGGACTGGGCCCTTAAGTTCTCGTTGATAGATACCGCTGGTATCGAGTGTTCGAGCTGTTCGGTACATTCCAGTACACCACTCACTTCTCCCGTGAATACTTCGCCCCACTCGTCTCTATGAACAGGATGGGCTGTAAGCAAACCTAGGGGCAGCGTTAGATTTTCAGAGAAGGTAAAAGAATACCTAACGGCACGGTTTATATTTGGAGAAAGAACTGGGCGAAAGGCAGACCCCGCCCAAGTGGTAGTGGACATGCGAAATGCGAAAAATGAATCAAATGCACGTTTGTTCACTAGAGAACAGTGGCTGACAAAGAGCCAAGTTCAGAGCTTTTTCTCCCGGCTAGCAGCAATGCGATGAAAAGATCAGGGTGTGATCGGGATATCGCTGGATGAGGAGGAAGATGTCCAACGCGTCCAGGAAAATTCTGAGAGACAAGATCTGGTAGACAAAGTTAACAAAGAGATCAAAGTCTCACATCCAATCTGCTACGACACGTATGACCTCTGTGAACGTTACCACAGTAACACACTTCAGAAATTCAATGTGGTTTTGTTGAGAGCCATTTGTAGTCATTTTGAGATCCCTGTAAAATTGAGAGACAAAAAACAGATCCTCATAGACAAACTGTCGGACTTGATTAGTGATTGTCAATGTGTTTCTCAGTAGACTTGTGTAAACAATGTCTTATACGGTGGCTGAAAGTGAAGAATATGCTCTACAGATACAAACTATCTTTAGTTCCGATATCAAGTTCTGACGGCGTTGTTATAGTGTAATATATTATAATATCTAGTAGTCAGTGAAATGTTTTGATGAAAACAATAGAAAATTTACCAAAAGCAACACATAACATCTGTTCATACGAAGCATGTGCCAAAGTTTTTATCACGTTGGTAGCCGATTTCTCCGACTATTGACAGGTTGCTGATCTGTGGACACAATCGACGCGGAACCGAGAGAAGCAAGCTCAGGATATTTGAAACAGATTTATTAATTATATGATATCACACTCCAGGTAAAAGCATTTATTCTTTTCATCCAAAATTTTTCTCCACAAATATTACATTGGGATGTAAAGTGGGATACAAAACGAAACCATACGGCACAACGTAAGGCACAAGCTATCAGCGGTCTTCTTTTTTGTGCGGACCTTTATGAGAACAGTTTAACATCGAACTGGATCGTCGTGATCTAAATTTAAGCGATTATTACTTCACTTCAGAAGCCTAAATCCTTCATTTCCCCCTCAGCTTCCAGACATGAAGAGTTTATATTCTGACTTTGGAAAAAATTCAGCTCTGTAGCGATGTTAAATGGGTGATTTACCGCGAAATGTGGCTAATTCCGACATTGTTTTTATACCACGAATCGCTATGGATGCTGCCTACTTTCCGAAGGCAATACCTTGCTATTTGTTGAGGTTATCGTGGATTTCACCAATTTGGTTATTAGAAAATTCTGAAGTGAGCCATGAAGCCGGGCTGCAAAGCGGGTAAGCTGTATTTATGACGAAATCTGTTCCAGTGGTTCGATTTTGGTGTGGGCGAAAAAATCGCCAATGCTCGTACATGCGCTGATTCAAACGGTCATAACTTTTCAAAAATCGAAAACGTACAGGGGTTTTTGCATATTTTTGCCTATAAAGGTCTAAACTTAACGGCTGTGAAGGATAGAGTCGTCAATCAGGTCCCAAATCCCAAAACTTAACGTCTAAATCAAGGTTATTTACGGCCATCGGCCGAC